>NW_010289080.1:144458-147384 GCF_000700745.2 Antrostomus carolinensis | reverse complement strand
TTATTTTATTTTATTTTATTATTTTTTATTTCACGATTGTCAGAACCATCACAAAGAGGGGGGTCAAGTTTGTTTGCTTTTTTCCTTGTAATTTAAGCATTCTGTCCTGTCAGGGTTCACTTTCCAGTGACCTCTGAATACATCTAAAATTGCCCAAAAGGACCCAAGTGCATGCAAGTGTGGGAACTCATCTGTTTGTCATCTCCACCCGGAGCAGACCCGCAGCACAGCTTGCCATTGAGTCTAAGTAGAAAGAGTGAGTGTGTCTGTGCTGGCAGCAAAGGCTCGCGGGCTCTCTGAACTGCATAAAGTTTGGTTGTTAGGCTTGATATTAACAAGGAATCTGAAAGCAGCCATCTTTATGACCCAGAGTTTCTTAAAAAAGTAGTAGCTTTTGGTGCCTTCATTTTTGTGTTTGAACAGAGACATCATGCAGCTGATTTCTGTAGGTGATCCCTACATACATTTGAAAATCTTAGGCTATGCTTTTGTTTTAGGAAATACACCTGCATTACCTGACACTGAGAATAGAGCAAGACCAGAACTAGGTAAAGATGAGTATCTAATTATTTTCTTCTGGAATTTTCTTTAAGCTTTTTAAAAACACATGTTTTTGGTTTTGGGGTTTTTTGCTAGGTGAGAGCTTACATGTTTTTATTCCTGTAGTCTGTGAGATTGGATGATACCAGTCTGTTTCTCTTGTATCTTTTCAGCTAGCACGACTAGAAAAAAATGTACTTTTTCTTTTTCTTTATTAACATTTATTAATGAACTGACTGTGTATTTAGAACATTTGGGTCTGTTTTAGTCTGTTCATAAGCCTGCATATGTGGTGAATTTATTAATGGAAAAATGGTAGAAGTAAACTAAGTAGTAAAATCCTCATATGTTAAACAGCTGTTTTAAATATGAATATAGTGTACATGTAGCATATAAAACCTTCAAAAAAAACTCCATGGAATGCTGGAATTCAGTATTACTCCATTTAGCTTACAGTGTATGTTTGCAGATATTATACAGAAGTTTTGAGGGAAATTAGGTAAGCACTGGGTTTACAGATAATTATTTACGGCAAAATATTTATTTGATTAATTTAGTTCCTATTCTATACATTAATTACTTGCAAACAAATTTATATTTTATAAAATGTCTGTGTTATTCAAGTATATCCAGGTCCATAAATGTCTCTGAATGACTCACATTGACTCCAATGGGCTTTGAACCCTGGAGCCATCCAAGATCTCACTGAAGGTAGTAGGAGATGGACTCACTCCTTGGTGAGTATACCCCAACTTGTGTATTTTTTGCAAGTTATTTGACTACTGTTTAGTTCAGAAGTTTTCAAATATTTTCAAATTCTGGTTCTCTAGCATTCATATAGTGAAGGTAGGGCACTCTTCATTTAAGCCTGTGGACAATTTCTTCATGCTTTCTTTGTTACCTCTCACAGGCTCACAGAGTAGAAGTAGTGTATGGACTTCTATGGCTCTGCAGATCACAAGATGAAAAAAAACCCCCACTTTGTCATAGAGTAACCTGCTATTCATGGGAAATGAGCAGTCATTCAGTTACACAGACTTCACTTCTCAAATCGTTCCAAAATATATATTTGAAAACACTCTTAGTCCAAATACTGGTGCAAATGCATATCCACAATGCAGGAACACAATGTTTTATTTCTGGGAAAGAAAGAAAGAAAGTAATTTTTGTGACTTTCACATGACTGTTCAGGAACAGTTCTACACACTGATAAGTCTCATAAAGCTTTGCCATATGCTGGTTGGTATTTCCTCATTTCCTTATTTTTTTATGTATTTTTTTGTATGCTTGACAAACAAGCAATCAGATAAAAAAAAAAAAAAATAGCCCTCCTTGACCCTATTTTCAGACTGACAGTTAGTAGTTTTGTATTTATTTGGACAGATCCTGTAGGGAACAATCCTACCTGGTGTTCATTTCTCAGTGGACCGACATTTGCACCCACTTTGGAAAGCTTTAAGATCACTGATCCATGCTAAACCAGTACATTCCAGCAAACTCTTGTGCCAAGGGGCATTAGTTCTAACACATATCACCTTTCAGGACAGGAAAGAAATGAAACATTATTATCTAACATCAGTACATCTTTTTTGCCTTTGGCTATTGTTACAATAAGCAGATTCAATTAACTTCTTAATTTCCTCATCAGATTTTTAGATTTCACAGAAACAGGGCATGCTAATAGGTTCAGTGATATTCTAATCTTTTTGTAACCTGTTCAGCCCTTCATTGTGTTTAATTGAAACTGTAGCCAACTTACACCTAAAGGTGATATGTGAAATAGAGAAAGGGGACTGTGCACCTTTTACTTCTGGTAAAGACCCGATTTATTAATTTATTCAACATTTGTTTTGTTGTTGGTTATCTAAGAAAATGTGAATAATATCCAGCTTGATCTGTGAGTGTTTTTCTAGAAAACTTATTTGGTCTCAGTTGAATTTCTTTTCAATTTTCCAGATCCTCCAACTGGGAGGCTAAAATTTCACATGGGTATCTTTTAGGGCATTTATGTTGAAAAGATACTGAAAAAAAACTAACCAAAATAAAATTATCTAACAAGATAGCTAAAATTAAATTCTGCCTGTGGACTGGCCTACATTATTTCAGTTATTTATGTCTCTAATTCCACTTCCACAAATAACCACTCAGCTAATTTCAGTTGGTGCATCACAGAGCAAAACTGAAACAATAACTGAAAGCAAATAGTTGAAAACAGGATGATCCAGGTGCTCTTAGCTTTTTGGCACATTGTTAACAAATACTAAAACACTCCCTAATTTGTACCTCTGCATCACTTTTTAATTGCAAACTTTGTTTAACTCCACTACAAGTAGCTTCCTGCTGTAGTTTCCATGTGATGTGACGTGAACTTACTAATTTGATTGAT
>NW_010289080.1:136497-144447 GCF_000700745.2 Antrostomus carolinensis | reverse complement strand
AATTGTACACTTCAAAATGAGATTATTTTCTTTTTTAGTTAATGATGTAATTTCTTTTGCTAGGTTGTCTAATTATCACTCTTATAAAAGTTGTTTATCTTTATTGGAAATTGTGCTAAAGCTAAAGACTAACCTAAATCTACACTTTTGTACACTTTTCTTACTCACATTTGTTTATTTTTTTTTCTCCTACTCATTGTGAGGCTGTTCTTTCTTGTGCTCCTTGTATATACTAGAAGATTATTGTAATTTCTCTTTGGTTGTCTTTCTATGGATTTACCTCTTCCTTGAAATCTAGTGCCTAAAACTTGGAATAGAACTTCATTTACAGTTTTGGCAGCACTAGTTAGAGAAGGATTGTTACTTGTTTCCAACAAAACAGTTTATACAATGCAATATGATGTTTTCTTTCCTTCCTTCCTTCACCCCCTCCCCCCCTCCCCGGCCCTGCTTTGTTTTTTAATTTCCAACTGCGTGGTATCATATCTAGTTTGTAAACTACTATTTTCTTCAAATACTTTTCTGCAGAAGTGATCATTGCCTGTTCTGATTTTGTGCCTGTTCTGACTGTTTAGAGCCCTGCCATTTTGCATATTAAATTGCATCCTACTACTTTTTTTTTTTATGTTTAGGGTTGCATCCTACTACTATATTTTCATAGAGCAACCTTGCCTTACTAGAGTGGGAAATCAGAATCTTTTGACATGAATTGTTCTTGACTAATTCATCTTGGCAGCTACGTACAAAGCTAAGCTCTATAGTGGTTTTATGGGAAAAAAATTTTGCACACAGAGGAACTATTATCTCCCACGTTCCTGAAACTCTCATTAATTGCAGTAACAATCACACTGTTAATGTTACCAGCTCTCGGGATTTTATTATGGGTCTCACAAGTATATCCTCAGATTTCTTTTTTGTAAGGCTGCATTTCTAGCCTTACAAGTGGACAAGTATTTGATAATGTGACCTCACATGGACTTCAAAGGCAGGAGACAAATAGTAATAAGTCAATGGTGACTAAGTGTTTTTAAAATCTCATGACTTTAGGAGACCTGAGGTGTTTCTAAGCATGAGAGTTGGAATGGCCGTCATGACATACATCATCAGTTCAAAAGACTACAGAGAGCTCTATCCTCCTTTCTTAGCATTCTGCATGAAGAAAATATCCTAATTGAGACACTAGAAAGCAGTGGAGACAAACTATTGCAGCAAAAACATTACACCAAAGTGCAGCTCATTAAAAAATGTAAAGCTGTTAGAAAGGTAGAGTCAATAACAATTTCTCTTTCTGGTCTGCTCTGACTTATTTCTGTAGTTCGTTCTGGCCTATTTTTGTTGCAAATAACATAAAAGTAGGTTATGAATGCAGCAGATTCCAGAAAAGAAAGAAAAAAAAAAAAAGGATTGTCTGCACAAGCTAGGCTACTGCTTTGTTAGCAATTTGCATGTAGTTGGCTTTTCCTAATCCTTGTTTGTCATCAGTTTTAGTCAAGGGATCACAGGACCCCAGACCACAGCAGAATCTTGAAAGACCTCATATCCCAGTTAAACATGTAAATAAATGTTAGATTTTTCAAAAATGTTCAATACCCAACAATCCAAACTACTGAAAACCTGGCAAGTATTTGGGGACCTAAATGGGAACTCAGCACTCTAGAAAACCTGTCCCTAAATTAATTTATCTTGTGGTTTGTGGGAGTCTTTCACACAGCAGCAGGGGAGAGAAAGGTATGTTAAAAGAGAAGCAAATGTGGTTGCAAAGCCGTGGAAATTGGAAGGGGAGGGAGTGCGGGGCAAAAAGGGAGGAATGGGAGCATGTGAAACCATCCTCTGAAACTGTGCATTTCAAGCAGCCATTGCCCTTATATCCCTCATTTGCCCATCCATTATTTCACGTTGTCTGAGATCAGCTCTATGAAGGTTGGAAGTACATTTACATAAGCTTTAGCCCAGACCAGTGGGAAGCTTTGTGCTGCTCCAGCCAGCTCAGGGAGCACTGCGGGAAGGAGGTGGGGAAAGGGGCTCCCTTGCAGTTTGCTTTTTAGAGCTGCCTCTCTGTGGGTTTCAAGGCTCAGATGGTTGAAATTCAGCTACCAAACACCTTGGTTTTCAAATACAAAAGTTAAAACACAGCCAAGCTTATAGATACTTCCATACTGCAGAAGAGGCTGGGTACGCGCCTACCTACACACCTGGCCACCGGTGTAAATAAAATGTAAACATGGGCAAAACCTGCTATGACATAAATTTTACCATTCCTCCCCTCCCCAAAGATACTGAACTACACATCTAATCTACTTGAGAGTTTTGAGAGTTTGTTTTTTTTTTCAGTATCCCCAAGCTCATTAGGGTCAGAGTACTACAGAGGTAAATCAAGTAGGCATAGTAAGGTTCATAAAGGTCTTTGTGAAACTTTTGTTCCCAGTTTCCTGTTTATATAGTGGTGTACCTTGTGCATATTTGTTCTGTGGGTTTGTTGTTTTTTTTTCTTTTTTCTTCTGATAAAATATTAACCAAAAAGGCTCTAAAGGTGCTCAAAGTCCGGATTAATTTTCTCACTGGAAATGTATCCACAGCCAAGCATCTGTGATTGGGAGTGCTGTCTCATGCACCTTTTGTCAGCTGGGTTAAGCAGAAAAGTGCAGGTGTCTTACTAGGACATGCATGAAGATGTACTTGCTGATGGTTTAGGTTAGGTTTTTAAAGTATGTTTATTTTTGATGGGGGACCTAGGTATCAGATGGGGGTGTGTCAGGAACCTGGCAAATAGAAGTAATTGCTTGGCAGAGAAGATTCAGTTACTCTAGACTGCAGTGAATTTTCATGTACGCAGGCTGTATTGCTCTGAGGTAGTGTGGTGGTACCATAAGCCAGGAGATCTGAGTCTTGACTAGTTTATGTTTTGTAGATGTTGAAATTTATTCTGCTTCATCTTTCCTATTTGGGTTTAAATTGTCCAATATCCTCATGCAGATGTGTGAGAAGGATACTAAGGACTACTGTATTCAAGGAAAATTCACTCAGATAATAGGCAAGTATTTTTTGAAGGAACCCACTCTGATTCCTCCACACGACTGAGCCCAGCTGGCTGAGTGTGCTGGAGGCCCCTAGGGCAAAATAGAATGGTGCAGGCTATGTATGTCAAGGAAAACGGTGTCCAGAAGGGAGAAGGGGAAGTACTGAGCTTCGTCATTTCA
Source organism: Antrostomus carolinensis (assembly GCF_000700745.2). Taxonomy (NCBI): domain Eukaryota; kingdom Metazoa; phylum Chordata; class Aves; order Caprimulgiformes; family Caprimulgidae; genus Antrostomus; species Antrostomus carolinensis. The sequence goes on along the minus strand of NW_010289080.1, from coordinate 141,250 downwards.
CCTGGGATCTAAAGAGAATCAGAGCTCCTAGGCTTCTATAGGAATTTTGGGGGAAAAAATTTAGTAGTCTAGAATGCACTAGAACTGCAGACTTGAGAGTGTCCTCATCAGAGCAGGAATCCAGAATTACACTCATAACCAGGTCTCTTTCTCACAAGCATCAGCAAAGTAGAGACTATGAGATCTCTTCCCTATAAACCTTAGATTCATCTGTACTATGTTTATCTATACAGCCTACTTATAGTCCTAGGTAGTCTATATTATTTTACATCAACAAAAAGGACTTTAAAATGGCCTTAGAGTATGCCATAATGATGCATTTTATGTCTTTATTCATTGGTCCCTGTGCCTGAAGTTTTATTTTATTGCATTTAGTAATATATAGTAGATATAAAGAAACAAGAGACACTGCTGATCTCAGTAGTTCATTAGTCCTCCACTTTATCGTGTTTTAAAACTTCTCCTTCTCCAGACCACAAAATAGCTTCCTCCTGTATCATGTGTATTAAGTGTGAATCCACAGAGGGAACTTTTGATTGTTGCAGCTCCAGAAATAATGATTCCTCTATATCTCTTTTGGTATGATTTATTATTCTGGAGGAACTTCCCTGTGTAAATGCCTAGCCCTTCACAGTCACTTTTGTCCAGAACCCAGTGCTTGTATGTAAGTAATTTTGGCTCAACTATAGGGGCATAGTTAATGAAATAGTTTCAGAAATAGTCGTGTGCTCTGTTTCCTGTTGTAAAGGCACATCTCCCTTGTTAGTCCATACAGTAGACTATTACTAGAAATCTCAGGGCATTTTCAGACAATCTTTAATGAAACAGTCTGGATGGGCATTTGCTCCTGAAATAATATATGTGAAATCTCATTAAAAAAGTAATTATAATAAGCAATCCTCAAAAAAGTGCAAAGAAATTTGCTGAGGGCTTGGTGCCATTCTTCACAGAGGGAGGCCTTCCCTCTCCTGGTGGAAAGAGTCCAGATACTGAGTTGGGAAGAAAAGAATATGAAATAATATTTTTCCTAGCATGGTTCCAGTACCTGCATGATGATCTGATGGCTTGGATGGGAGTCAATCCAGTTTTTTAACTGGACTGACTTTTCTGATGGCTTGAATGGGAGTTAATCCAGGTTTTTAACTAGACTGACTTTTTTTTTTTTTTTTAATAGAAAAAGTAAGGAGATTTGTTTGCCAGCAGGGGACAAATTTTCATGCTGTCAAATTAAGCTGCTCCTCACACCTAGTTTTCATTTGAGTCTACACCACCAATTTAGTCTTGTTGAGATGGGACCATTAATCTCAGCCAGAAGAATTATGTGACCTATTCATTTTCCTTCTGCTGCAGCCACCAATATCCTCTGCTACACTATTCTAGTGGTAGAAGCTTGGGAAGCACTGCAGTGACAAAGTACTGGTCGTTCAAAACCTTACCCTGCCCAGGGGCTGAGGGTACCAGAGCCCTGACTACCCCTGGAAGCCTGTGACTTAATCAGCTCTCCATCCTCTCTGAGGTTAAAATGATCAGGCATTGACAGGCTGCAAACAGGCTGCTGTGGCTTCCGACACTGCCTACCCTCTCAAGGTGTTGAAATGCTGGGCTGCTGTGACACCTCCCAGGGGAGCACTGCTTCTGTGGGGTGAAAACTGACCCAGAAACCTCACCCTCATCCTCCCAAGCCAGCCAGTGACTCTTCTGTGCCTCTTTAGTCCGTGGCATCTCTTCATGGTCCTGCTTACAGATGTGAAAAATGTTCTTACTGGCTTGCGTACAGCTGATCAGTAGAGAAAATCTGGCCATGACAGGCAAAAAAGAGCTTTGTGTGAACAGTGGTCCTGTAAGCAGAGGTTGCTCATATCAGTTGCAGCTGCAGGACTGTCCCCGGGAGCATTAAAACGGAGCCTGGAGGAACCCCTGTGCTTTGCTTGTAGGGCGCACGTTTTGACAGAATTATCGAGTAACTGGCTGAACGCAGAAGTTCGTGACACCATCAAAATAGGAAGGTCTGGAGAGGGCTTTATCTGCCTTAAAAAGTTTTATATCCCTCATTTGGGTTACAGCAATTGCCTTATTATCCTCCAAGGTGCTGCACATTTTATACCCGAGCAGTGCACCCGAATTCACGCGCCCAGATAGCTTTCCATTTTGTTTTCCAGAGCTGTTAAGTTCAGTGTTCATGAGCGCTGGGCTCACGGTAACTTCCTCAGAAGTTATTTACCAGTTCCTTGTTGCTGTGTGACTTTCACTAAACTGCATCTCATACAAGTCCACTGTTTTATCTTTCAGCACTGAGGAACAGTTACTGCCGGACTCAGGAGATATTTATCAAAGACATGACTGCTGATTTACTACAAAGGGCTGCTGAATTCCTCTAGGAACTGTCTTTTGACCCATTGCTATAAATTTTGTACTGTAGAATTGGCAGACTCTCGCAGCTTTTTGTAACTAAGTACCGCAAAAAGAAGTGCTGACCTCAAAAGACCTAAATATTTTAAAGTATGAAGTTGTACAGTGGCTTGGGTGTTAGGCTAAAAAGTAGAACTGAAATATTGAATCTCTCTCATGTATAGTAAGACACATTAATTGTGTCTTTTTTCATTTATAAAAATAATCTATGATAATTTTTTAGACATTTTTAAGTTTAGTGACAGGATTTTGTGCCTATGGAGCCAAATGCATAATCACATGTTGCATGACTCAATATCAGTGCATTATTTTCTTCTGAATAATGAAGCAAAAGTGCATTCAGCTACCTGATTTTCATTATTTTCAGTCTGCTTGTGTTCCAGACTAGGAACAGACACAGCTGCATTCCTGAGAACAGCTGGAGCTCAATTGGCACAGGGACTGCTTGTACTCTCCCATCTTACCACACAAACTATCTGGATATAGGAGAGGAATCTCTAAATCAGTGGATATAAATGCCAACATTTGTATACAAAGGGAAGCATAAAGAGCACTCCTGGGAATTCATGGTCAGGTAGGGCAGGGGTCTGAACCTGCAAAGTAAAGGCATGAGTTTGCCTTTGCAGCGCACTAGAGATGCCAGTGGAAAATCTGGGACATAGTGGGACAAGCTGGTGCAGGTATCAGTGTTCAAAGCCATTTGAACATCATATAGATAGTGACTTGTGACCAAGAAAAGCAGATGTGTGCCAATTCCTTTTCACTCAGTCCCTCTCCCTTCCCTCCCCACCATCCCACAGAATACTGCAGAAGGTGTTTCTGCACTTATGTTGATGTACCTGCATGGCACTTGGATGATCTATACAGCCTCACTGCTGGGAAGGGAGCATTGCAATGAATTCCCATTTTATAGGTCACATGGGGAACAGGAGAGCTGGTTAGGCTTTTATATATGGGGCAACTGGCCAGATAGGGCAGACTGATGATAGAAAGGAGGGATAGCAGGGGAGAACATCTGGAGACAAAAGGAAGTCAAAGACACAGAAGAAGCTGGTAGCTATAGGAGAAAAGGAGAGAGAGGGGAGATCAGTAGGGAGTGAAATGTGAGGAGTCTTAGTGGAAAGACAAACTATGGGAAGAAAGAACAAAACAGCAAAGAAACTGATAAAAGATGCAGCAAATAAAGAGTACGTGAAAAGAGAGGAGTAAGAAAGAATATTTCACATCTGCTCATGGGGTTCAGATGACAGTTCCTGTTTAAATTCACGGTACATGTGTGAACACACAGGTTCCCTAGGTGACTTTGAAAATCTCAGCCAGGAAATCCATCCAGCCAGAAACAATACCTCAGACAGGAAGCGTTACCTCTAGAAAAGCCATCTCAGGAGCTGAATCACATCAACTGGCCAATTTTATTTTTTTTTTTAATGGAAAAAAATGAGGGTAAGAAAAGAGAAATGGCTGCTGCTTGTCTAATAAGGGCATTTCAGACTGTGTACATGCTCTAATATTTTCCACTGGAGGAATACAGAGCCTTTCCCCATTTCCCAGTGCCTTTTGGGACTTGTATTCTGCACCGAACTCAGCTCCTTCTCTTGGCATTTCTTTCCACTCGCTTTTGTTTTTCTTCTCTGTCTCCATTACACAGGGAAAGAAAGGAAGCGGCTGGGTGCTGGGAAGGAGCCTGCCTCCTGCCCCCTCCCTGCCTGCCCTTCTCCAGGGGACCTCGCTCGGAGAACGAGGGAGGTTGGCTCCACGCTGCATGAGTCTGCCATCAGATTTGTGTGATATTTGCAATGAGATGAGTAGATGTGACTGTGCCTCCTCTACTAGTGCTTCTGTAAAGCTCTTAGAATCAGATGCAGTGTCGGGCACTGTCGATACCCTTCAGAGGGGGATGGCAATTAGCCATGGCCCTGGAACCATAGGAAAGGTAGCTCCTGCAGACACATCTGCTCCCTGCACTGCCCTTCTGCATCTCTCTCCCATTTTGGAATCAATGCTTATCATCAGGCTTATTAAAATAGTAACACGGGGCATCTGCTACTTAGCATAACCCCTCCTTCTCTTTATAATATAATTCCCCTCTAATTTAAGGTAATACTCTGGTTTATGAATTTTCACACCTACGCTTCTACTTCTGCTCTATACATGTAAATGAGGGGTAGGACAGGGAATGAACTGCAAATTTACCAAAAAGAACATCTAACAAAGCTCATCAGCTGGAGCTTTAAAGGCAGCATATTTAACATACTTGGCTAAAATGAAACATGCACTAGCTGTTGGTTGAAATAACACTGTGTTTTCATCAAAATACAGTTCTGGAGGTGCTCTTCATTCCTGC
>NW_010289080.1:132940-136468 GCF_000700745.2 Antrostomus carolinensis | reverse complement strand
TGCTTCACTGGCTTGCACATTATAATTTAGTCTCAAAATCCAGAATTTGGCTCTCTCTCCACACAGTAAGTAGAAATCTGCTTCTTTTTGTTTCCCTAATTTATATAATTTATAATAACAATAAGTCTCCTGAGCTGGTGGTGGAAGTTAAATGACAGACCCTTCACCTATTATGCCATGTTTTTTATCAATTAGCTTGCTGAATATTCCAGATGAAACCAGTGTTTGTATTGGCCACAATCCGGGCTGTGCCTGAAGAAGTATTTTTGTGAAATGAGCATTAGGAAAGCTTTGGAATATTAAGCCAAAAATAGATTTTTTTTGCTTAAATAAAATACTCTCCTTAGCCTGTTGCATGCATAGCGTACTATTTAAGCTGTCATTTCAGACTGGCCTATTTTCAGACATTCAGCATCTGTAAAAAAATTAATAATGATAAAGAGGGAATTCATATTTTCAGGCTTTTAAAAAGCCCATTGTGTTAAGTCACCAGCTCTTACAATAGGCATCTGTCTGAGAAATATTCCTCAAACTTTCACATGAAGCGGTGCTGTGTTCATTAAACACCCTGCTTTTGTAGTCCCCTCTGGTCAAAGATAAAGCACTTCTGAAGAGCCTTCCAAAGCAGATTTGTGAAATCACATATATTTCTGTCTTGAGCAGAGCCTACCTGGATGCTCACAAGCTTCAATAGACACAGCATTTATTGATGGTTGCCTCAAGAGCTGAGCAAATTTATTTCACATGAGTAAATTTTTCAGATGAGATGAAGGATGGGAAGTGAATTATATTCCAGGCAATAACTCATGCTACATATCCACATGCATTTTACAGAACTAGGCTAAGGCACTACTGAGTATGTTAGGACTGCAGACGCCTTTTGTGTTTTCTTTCCTTTTTAGGACATACTAGAGCTGTATAATTAAATGGAGATTATTGGCAACATTATTTAGCAGTCATTATGGAGTCATTAGGGTTCTGCTTGGGCAAGAAGATAAGTCCCCTTCCTCTCTCACGCTTAATGCTTCTATCAACAGCTTAGAAAAGTGGTTCACAATGAATTGCTACTTAAGTAGTCCTATCTTCCTCTGCAATCTCCCTCCTGTTGTTCTTCCCTGTGGGCTAGCTCAGAGGGTCAGTACACTTAGCTTGCCTGATGTAAGGCAGACTTTCCGATAGCTTTTGGCACTTTGCAACTGCTCCTGTAAAAAGAAAAAAAAAAAAAGGAAAATAAAGGGACTCGCAAGGGATGGAGAGTCACTGCTGATCCAAACAGTGATGTCTTTCTTGTATTTTGTTCTGTAAGTAACAGGCTGGCTGTGTCAGTGGCTCCTCAGACACGGCAGGGCTCTCCTTCCTCCACAGAAGATGCTTTGCACCAGGACATCGCACAAAGCTCCAGGGTGCTCCCTGGAGAAGGAGTTATGCCACCTAACTGCTCTCAAGGCTCTGTGCCTCCCTGGTGACTGCTAGAACACAGGGTTTTTGAGGGCTGGATTCCCTCCATACCACACTATGGAAGTGGGCATACAGTCTGGTGTCATTACATAGCAGTTAATAACTCTGCAAATGTGTGTGTGTGTAGGTCAGAGCTGGCTGGAAAAGGAAATGTCTGCTTTGTGGGAAATTCCAGGTTGTCATCGTTTCATTTTGTTCAGTGCTGGAATGAAACATCAACATTTCCAAATACTTGGCAAACTGGGACAGCCTGTGCCAGTGCCCGCCTTCCTGCTGGTCAGTCCCTGTAGCTGGTGGCTGGCCAGGCAGTCCTGCACAGCGCTGGGCACCCAGCACCATGGCCTTCAAGCACGACGGGAAGGGGCAGAGAACTGCTGGCTGGCCAGGCTGCCCAGGGAGTTTCCAGAGAAAGTTTAATGAAACCAGCATGCCACTTCTGACAGGCAAATAGCAATGTGTTTTCAAAGCAGACCATTACTGTATTTTGTTTTCTTATGTTTTCATTTGAATTTCTTTTTTTTAAACAAGACGAAGCCAACGTCTCTTCACTTTCAATTGGTCACCTGATAAACTCCAAACCCCAGAGGGCCGAGAAATGTACTGACTGAGAGGCAGAAGGAAGATCGTGCATGTATGCTCAGAAGAAGTGGCAGTATTTTCTCCTCCTTTAGGACAAAACCCTCTTTCAGAGTCATGTGCCCTCAGCTGGAGGATGTGGCAAAAAACCACCCAGTAGTTCCCAGGATAAGTCCTTTAAAATAGGAAAAGAATAAAGTAAGAGTTTTAATTATGACTTCCCCCTCCCGCTGGAGCCTAACTGAGGATTTAATTTTATAAGCTCCATTGTTGAAAACTTCAGCACTTTCCATGTAATGCATATCAGTGCAGAGGTGAGGGGTAAGAAGTGCACTATGCCAATGTGCAACCAGCATGGGTCAATCCTGTGAGGTGCTCAGCACTGGCAGTTAGCAGGAGCCAGGGTTTCAAGACAGAGAGGAAGGAACACGTTTCCAACTTGAATCAGTAACAGTGGCATATATTCTTACTGTCCATGTCTAAACTGAGTTCCCAGGTCTGGTCTCACACCCTGGACACTGCTAAATTTTGTGACAGGACACAGCCTTTTCTCCCTTGTCTCTCCCTGTGTCCCTGGGACACCGGGCATCAGACCCAGCCACCGACACTAACAAGAACTTTGCTGGTAATTCCAGTGGTACTGGGACTTAATTAGAAAATTTTGCAATCAGTTTTAATGACGGCAGGATTGGACCATAGAGTTAATAGAAGATGAGAGAGCAAATATTTTGGGACATTAGCAAAGCAGTATAGATGACTGCAATCTACTGCTGTAGAGTATGCATCTCAAAATACACTTTTTCCCTGGAAAGAAATTATTTCCTCTATTTTAAATACTTTTTCTTTATTACCTCAAATGAAAGCAACACTCTCACTAAACTGTTGGACATTTCCTCTGAGTAGTTGTGTATATGCTGTTGCAGACACCTGCCTGAAGTATTCTTTCCATTATACCTCATAGATGTTTAACAGCTAAGCAGTGACAAAGCTCTGAGACAGTTAAGATACTATATATATATATATGTATATATGGAAAGATGATGTTACATTTGAATAGCAACCTACCATAGACCTTTGATTTTAAGAGGAAAGTTAATATGAAGAAGCAAGAAATCTGATATGCAGAGCCAGTAACCTCCCTGCAGCCCATCTTGTGAGTCGGTTGATCCTACTGAGTATGTCCAGGTCTGGTCTGAATTGCAAATGGGGCTCACCCTGGCAACGTTATTTTGGAAACAGCAGCTGGGTGAATGGCTCTCAGGGCAGACAAAGCCCCAGTGAAGCACGTGTGAAGGACTGAGCAGCAGTGGCAGAATTTCATAGTCATTACTGCAAACTTTTTCACTATTATGCATGAGTGGTGACAGGCTTGCATTGTTAATCAGAGTAATTAGGATTTAGTTGAGGCATGACAATAACCTGTGCCTCATAAAGGCCTGAAGGCTATCCATTTTCTCCCCTTTTCCTAGGAGCCTCCCTTTGTGATTCGTAGAT
>NW_010289080.1:110852-132930 GCF_000700745.2 Antrostomus carolinensis | reverse complement strand
GGAATGCAATCAGGAAATCTCCAGTGAATCAGTGTCCCTAAATCTTCAGGCTTGACAGGTTGAAGTCTGACAAGCTATTAGAAAAAACTACTGATCATTAGGCTGCCTAAAATAGACTTTGCTTGTTTCTGTCTGTATTCATTGATTTATCTGTCGAATGATATTGTTTGAAGCTTAGATTACTCATGCTGCTGCCAGCTGACATAGTTTGTATGATAAAATGACGAAGTATGGCTCTGGCTAAACATACAAGCCTTTCTGTCTTTGCTGTTGCATTGCTTTTGATTCATTGTGTGGTAACAAAAAGTTGGTTCAATATAATTGTGAGAACCAAACCCAGAAATATGTATACTGAATGGTTTAATGCAATTTTTGATCACTCCAAGCCCTAGTAACTCTAACAGATATGGAAGGATAGCGTCAGCTTTCCTCAGATCATTTCAGAGCAGTGATTTCTAGGTCAAATGCTGTGGGCTATGCACTTTGCTTCACAGAGTTCAGAACTAGGTTTATTACAAAATCTCTGCTAAAAACTCTCCTCTGTGCATGACTTTTCCTCTCCTAACCAATGTTTTAATCAAAAAATAATTAAATTTAAATTTAATTTAAAATAAACTGATTAGGTCTACAATACATTATTTGAGTTGTGAGATCTACTTCAGAGTTATTCTTATACTCTACTCAAGCTTTCATACAAAAAAATAAAATCAGATTGGAAAATTTCTGAACAGACAATTTTCTTGAACAGGATTGCATTCTTATTTGTCATGTGTTTTTCCAGTCTTCCCATCTTATTTCTTCCATTTTAAAAAAAGTTACTGGTTTTCTTACAGGATTCAAATGTCAAAGTGGAAAATGAAGAACTAATTCTGCTCTCCTTTCCCTTTGGCAGGCATACTGTCATCCTACTCTTTTGAAAGAAAACCATCTATTTTGCACCATTATGCATGTAGGGCATATATGCATAAACAACCTTAAACATGCATTTGTATACACTTGCATATACATATACATATACATATACATATACATATAGTATGTATGTGGTAAGTTATCTACAAAAATTTTGCCATTTGTGAAAGATATGCAACGTAACCTCTAAAAAGAAATAAAGATTCACTTGTTATTTAAAGCAGAGAGAACTACAGAGAAGTAGCTTCATATATACTCATTTACATTTACAGATATCAAAGAAAAGAAATCTGGCATGGCACAAGCATGGTCATATTCCTGCAAAAGGATCAAGGGATACTTAACAACATAACAGTCCAGTCTCAAGTTTTATGCAAACATGTCATTCTCTGCATTGCATTCTTCTTATTAGTACCTGCATGAATAATACGCGCCTCTTATGTTTACATTGTGTTGTATTTCCATTTATTACTTCAACAAGATCCACAAATAACAGGTTAAGAGAGACACACAAAAACTCTGTGAGATTTTCCTAAGACTCTGCGCAAAGGCTGAAGCTGCAGTTAGAACCTATTGTGGCTTAATTTGTAGTCTTCAGACATGGATTTGCTGAAGGAGGTTTAGCATACTGCATCTTGCATGAAAGGTGAAATATATGCAACCAGACTGATGTTTCCATTTAGTCAGGCATCAGAATCAAATTATGCTTCAAGTTTTTTGCAGAGATAAAGTTCAAATCATTTTGTAGAGGAGAAAGAATTCAGTATGGGATCTTCATCACAAATTGTTTACTAGGAATTAATATATTAGAAATCTACATTAATGTACTTTCAGGAACAATCAGAAATACTCTCTTTGAGTCCTTACAGTATGCCCTTCTCTCTGGTATGTGAACACATAATGCCAAGTTCTGCATTCGCCCCCTGCCCACTCTGCCCCGATGATGCTATGGATGGTATTAATGTAGATCTGTGCAAATTTATGAAAAAAACACTGGTGGAACTTTAACCTCTGAGTTAGCATGTGAATCAGATGGAGAAGGTTTTTCATAACAGCTTTCCTTAGGCCCTTCCATTATTTAATTTTGTTGTCTGATTTCTTTGCTTAGTGAACCTTTAAAAAACAATTCAGAGACTTTTGGGTTCATTAGTAACATATCAGTCTCCACCAAAATACTTCTGAAAAATAGTTAGTTGGGGAATTATATAAAAATGAGAAAGTTCTTTAAGGTAGAATTGGAAATAGCAGTTAAAAGAGTAAAATATTTGCAAGTAGCATGCATACTTTTAAAAGAATAAATGTATGCCATTATCAATAGCATTGATAAAAAGGGACTCTGAATGAGCCACGGCCAGAAGCAGCCAGCATAGTTAAACAGCAGTTTAACAGACACCATTCAAAATGAAAAGACATCTAAAATATGGAAGCTGTGTCCAAAGAAAGAAAACAGAGGAAGAGTATAATCCCCAGCAAAATAAATGTTAAACCACAGCAAAGCAAGGCAAAAATATTAGTGGAAGCAACTTGCAGAAGTAATGAGAGCTAACAGTAAAGCCTTTTGTATATACATCAGAAGCAGCACAGTTGGACAGTTAGCAGGATGAGAAGAAGCAGCAAAGGAAGATAAAGACATTATGGAACAGCTAAAAGATTAATTTGCACTGGTTCCTGCTGTAAATGAGGTGGGATTCTTCATACTGGGGTCATTCTTTACACAGAATGAGTCTGTGCAAACTCTCAGATTGGAACGTTGGAGATTTTAGAGCAAATCAGTAGCACAACAAATCAGTAACAATAGATGGTTTGCACACAGGAGATTTGGAAGCATTCAAATATGAAATTGTCAGTCAATCAACTGTCATTGTGATTGATCAAATCAGCACCAGCGTCAGGATAACATTGAATGTATAGATAATGGGAACAAGAGTAATCAAGAGGAGTTTTCTGTAGAGGAATCTAAAAAGATAATGCCCTTCCACTTGCAAAAGTGATGACTGAAAGGGTAGTGGGGTGAAAATATCTAAAATTATGAAGACATGAACTGAAGGCCATCTTACTAGACAGCAGGAAAATACAGAAAAATGAAATGATTTTTTGTTCAGCACGTTGTGGAACTCCTTGCCATGGGATGGATGCTGTGAAGGACAAATTGATGAAGCTTTTTTCCCCTGAAATTACTGGATTAGACAAATTCATGAAGATCAGATGAGTTGTTGGGCATTAATACGTGGGTGTTTACATGCTGCCTTTGGCTCAGAAAGTGCTTAAGTTAATAAATGTTGGAAGATGGGAAGTAGGCAATAGCTGAAGAGCAGACACTCAGAAGAAGGGTGCAGGATGAGCTCTACTTTAACTGAACCTGCTGCCACAGTTAAAACACTGTCCAAGAGACACTGGTCTGGGGCTGTGTTAGATTTCCTATGCTTTCACCCCCATGAACTAGGCTTTTTGTCTGTATAATTCTCCCTATTTCCAGGGATGCTCACTTGTGCGATAGTTCTCCTGTTCTGACTGGATGACTGGGCACAACCTGGGCAGGAGAAACATGAGAGAGATGCCTAAAGGAGGAGCCTTTTGAAACCTTTGGATAAAAATCTGTTAAATAATTCCATCATTTTCTGTCTATCTTAAAAAATAATGTGATTCAACAAACAAAAGGAAACAACTGACCACAGTGAATTTTTCCACATTGTTTTTTGCTTTACTGTGTAAATAGTTTAGTATTACCAGCTCGTATCGCCTCAGCGTGTGTTTAGCTCTGTCTTTGCTTTTGGGTGGGGACAGGAATGACAGGTAAGTTCTCCCACCTGTATAACTTCTGACATTAAGAAAGCGGAATGTGATCTATTTTCTTTAGCCATGAGACCACGACACAGGACAGATAAAATGATTTGCTCCTGTGTATGCAGGAAAACCAACAGTCAAGACAGGAACTAAATCCAGGACTTCTGAGTCTCATTTCCCACCCCGATCATTGAAATGTCCTCTGAAATCAGTATGAGTGTTCAGATCATGAGGTATTACTTCAGAATCTATTCAGGGTATATTTGACTGTGTTATGTTTTATTTTTTAAAAAATGTTTTCCATGCTCTATCATAAAAAAATTTCAGCTTGAACACAGTTAACTCAGCCCAAGCTTTGGAAACAAGATTTAGGCCCTTCAGGGGATTGTCCTTCCCTGGTGTTGTTAATCCTGTGGTTTTTAAGGCATTTTTTTCATAAAAAGGAAATGTGTTTTCCTTTACTTCAATGTTTACAAGTGTTTGTCTGGGAAATATAGGATTATAAAGGAACACATTTCAAGCACCACGCTGGGTGTGTTAGTGCTTTGTATTCTGCTACCACATCTGAACTTCCTTCATGTTGTGTTTCATAATGTCCCAGACAAATAAGAATGAGATCATATTGCTAGAATTGTTTAATCGTCAGTGGTCTGACCATGAAAAAGATGAGGCACGTTAGCTTTCTATCACCCTGGATTGAAACTGAGGTTGCACAGCATCTGGCAGGATGTTCTCAGCACCTCACAGAATTTGTGTTTTTAACTTAAGTCCCAGACCACATCTATTTTCTTCAATATACTGCAAACATATAATTATAGTTAGGACAATTGGTACTTTCACTTTTAACTAAAATGCCTCTACCCAGCAGGCAAAATAATAAACATGAGATGACATTGTGATGAATGATGATGCCTCCAACAAAGTGCTTGAGCCATAAATGGAAAGAGACAGTAAATTTCATCCTATTTTTTGAAATTGTATATGCTGCAAATCCATTTGTAATGAAAATTAAATAATGCAATAATGTACCAACTTCTCTTGTCCTCAGTTCAAGTCCTGATGGAGAGTTTCAAGACAGCCTAATAAAAGACACATTGATTTGTGGGTGGTTCCCTGTGATAAGGCTGTTTCCAGTTGTAGATCTTTGCAGTCTTTCATTTTAAGGAATAAAGAAAAGGAGGTGAAGCCAGGAAAATGGGTAAAGAAGATAAAATGTGCAAAACACAATGTGTTTGGGGCACCCTTGTCCTGCTATCTGTACAATTGTACAGTCCATTGATTACAGTGGCATTTCTCCTGACTCAAATTTACACAAATGGAACAGCACCAGACCTTCAGATAACCATGATTTATGCCCTTCCTGGCAGTTACAGCAGATAATGGTGTTAAACTATACCTTCTCCTGCTTAAACACATTGACATTTGTGACACAGGATATTATCTTAGAAATGACAAATATGGTAATTTTGTACCAAGGCTCACAAATGGATTTCAAGGACGTGAAAATAATTGCTTATGTAAGTTTTTAATTTATTTTTTTTTCAGGGTTCAGACTGGACTAACTTTCTATTGCAAACACACAATATTAATAAAATACTTTACAGACTGATTGAAATGCTGCAATTTTTCAAAGAAAGTTTTCTGGTTGAATGCCAGCTTTTCAGTAAAAGGAAATACTCAACAAGAAGCTCAAATTATTTCAGAAAGGCTTAAATAAAAATACTAAAATTCCGTAAGTATGTTTTTGCAATTAACATGAAATATATTATCCATTCACATGTTCATTCTTCAAATGGCTCAAAATCCATTATCTATTTAGATAATATTGACAATAATTTTGTAATCTGAATTTCCTGAAAAATAAATGTCTTTTTGATTCACAGACTAGCACACAGTCTTCCTGGAGAGGAATCCTCATTTGGGGTTACTTCTAAGGACTCACCACCCCTATCATTTGGCAGTTCCTGATCTCTGAAGGAAGAGAGCGAAGCCCATACAAGCTGCTGTTCTTGTCTTTCTGGCTGGCTGGCACGCGCTGATCCCCGACACCAGAGCAGTAATGCAGCTGAATTAACAGAAGCTTTGCCTATACCACACTCACAGAAATTACTTTGCGGATTATGGAAAAAGTGGTTTCAGGAATCTGTCTTGTCTGCTGAAAAAAGATTTAATGAAAAATTGATGACCAAATTGAGCACTAGTCTCTTCTCAATGAAACCCTTGTTTGAGCCAAAGTTCCCATAAGCATTAGTAGTGAATTTAAGTAAGTTTAGAAGAGCAGTACCAGCTGAGGAATAACTGCAGCACCATGTTTGGAGAATGCCGTCTGTTTGCTCCTGCTTTATAACATTCCTGAGCGTGGTAGGCACTTGAGATTGCCACTGCTGGGCATGCCAGCTGGCTCGCCTTCCTTCTTCTGTTCTGCAGAAGAATCCTGGCAAGTGAAATATTTTCAAAATGTGTTTCTGACACAGTGGTGGAAGACTTGCTGCTATTGTTTGAAACAGGCAAGAAGAAATAGCTATATGTGTTCTCCTTGTTCGAAGAAATCACATCTTAATGAAAAAAGTCTGGATTTTCACTGCAGAAGATAAGTGCATTTTTAATCTTTGCAGCAGAGACAACCTTAGTAGACTAGTTTTAGTGGAAATACTTGTTTTGATAAGTGAGGAAACACAACAATTACTAATGCATTTTGCCACTTGAGTGTCTCTTGACAAACATTCCGTGAGGATTATAATATAAATACATAACTGCTTTTCCTCATTTCAACATGCCACTTGTGAACAACTTTGTCATAACAAACCCCATCTTCCCTGCTTTTCATTTATCTCCCTAAAATAGAAATGGTCTTTTTCCATTTATCCTGTTAGAATAAACATCTATTAATTCTCCCAGGTCACAAAACCTTCAGCTTCTGAAGGTTAGAAAAGTCTGCACAGTATGCAGCTCCTTTGGTTTAGTTCTGCCTTGAATCAACTCAACAGAAAATGTCCAAATATTTGCCCGGTAATGGGAAAAATGAATGTAATTGATCCACAGCTCTTATGTACAACATCAAAGTACTTAGAGACAAGAAGCTATTGTAAGACAGTGACTAATAACTGTATGAGGGGATTTCCATTAGCAGGCCCACAAGGAAGATGATTCTAATTTGTGAGTGTCTTGTGAAAAGTTAAAACTGTCATGAACTATACAAGGAGTTTTTAATAAAACCAAAGTCGTGGAAAGAGGCATCGCTTTTTATATATATGACCTTGGGATACCCCAATTAAGGTCAGATGTAATCATAAATTACTTGAATCCACTGAATCCTCCTTAAAATCCTCCCATAACACAATTTAGAGTCTTCTACCCCAAATCTTCCAAATCACTGTGTTTTTGATAGCTCTGTGGATAGCAATGAGCAAACTGAGTTACAATGAATAGTTCTATAAGCTTGTGGGATGTAGTGATCCTTTCCCTTACTCCAGAAAATGAACATTATTCAAGTGTATGACAGTGCTACTTGTCAAGCTGCCATAGGTGAACTCTTGAGGTACCTGCTACTGATATCTAGACAACATATTTAAGATGAAAGAAAAGAGAATAAGAAAAAAGAAACAAAAGACTGAGCAGGGAGCTGATTCTGCCACCCTTACCTTGACTTCTACTTCTCACACAATATTTAAACAGTGGCAGCAAGTATCTGGCTCTGCTGAATCTCCTTCTCAGTTGTATTTTCATAATATTCTCAGATGAAAGTTGCATTTCAAATTTTACTCTGGTTTAGGAAGCTTGTGCTGTTGTCAACATCTACTTAAATTATCTCAGACTCTTACAGATAATAGTTCATCCGTACTTTTATAATCACACTTACATATGCAAGGAACCTATATACATGCATGATATTTCTTCCATATGATTGCATACATCATCAGAATATTCACTGTTAAACCAAATTTGGATTTTTTTCCCCCCATGAGCTAAACTGTTCATGTCAGAAGTGCATATGCAGTGGAAGAGGGAAGAGAGAGTAAGAGCATCCTTGTGTCTTCACAGTCTTTGTGGATGGCTGAAATGTGGGAATTGAGGACCAGGCCCAAAAATCTTTGCTTAGATTCAGTGTGAAAAGAGAGGTAAAGGGCATATTAAATCATTAATTTCTTTTCTTTCTCTTCGTTCCAGTGGGGCTGCCTGGTAGGAAGGAAAGGAGATAGCTTGTTCGCTGAAAAGGCACATCACAAATTCTTCCCTATTTGTGCCAAATGCTTCTAGTATAAAGGATTGCATTTTTTCTTCAGACACAGTGCTTTGGATGTGCTCCCTAATGTGGTTCAGCTTCCTTGCTGCCTCTTATTTTAGCCCACGCCTTAACGGTATAATTTAACCTTAAATTAGAGGCATATTTTACTCTTGTTTTGTATGCAGAAATTCCTTTGAAGTAATTGGGAGCCCCATGCAAAGATGGAGGGTTTATCATGGCCCTTTGAATGCATGTGACATGGCAATTTGTCCAAGACATATTCTCATGCAAGAAGAATGGGATCCCATTGTGGGAAAATCTAGGGCCAAGCACTGCACAGAACTGACGTCAATAGGATTGAACACAGCGTGAAGTTATGGCAAAATCTGATGTATTAGTTGTTTGGTGCCAGTGGGGTTTTTTTGTGCATCCACTACTCAGCATTGCTGATGGAGAGTGCATATCATATTCGCCTGAGAAACCCTAACTCTTGTTGCAAGAGAATGAAAGGAAGATGATCTCGAGAGTCTGAGTGACCGTTTTAATTGGATACATGTGGACAGAGTCCAATCCAAAGCTCACAGGAAACTGTGGAAGTGATCCCGACGGCTTTTGGATGAGCCCCACTATGAAATCTTAGAATTAGGATTTGAAATAGAGTCAGTGAGCACAGAAGCCACTATCTTCCCAGATAAAAAGACATGATGCAGTTTTGCAATTGAGCATGCTCTTTTCAATCAAAGCATCTCCATGTTCTTTTTATCTTTTTTCTCTTCATTCTTTCTTAATAAGGCAAGTTTTGCTGACCTTTACATGGCCTCTCACAAGAGACTCCCTTAAAGAATAAAGTTCTAAGTCCCAACTCATCTCCTAGAGGAACCTAAATAAAAAATATAAACAATTTACAATAGAGATGGAAAACTTAACACTTCTTCTTCTTTAGGCAGTAATTTCATCAGTATTGCTCTAGCCCTTTGGTTATGACAGTGGTTACATCTCATTTGCAAACTCTGCACGGAGTCTTAATCTCTAGATACATATAAATTGCATTCATTCTTTTAGAACAGGACAGGGTAATGTGCTGGAAGACAGGAGGGATTGGTTTGAAAGTTCTGGAGTTTATGAAAGGCATGTGAGATAAGAAAACGTCAAGGAAAACAGCTCATGGGCAGAAGCAGATGTTCAGTTTATGGCCACATCTTTAATCCTTTCTTTGCATCTCTCCTACATGATGTGTATACAGAGACAGTATAGAGCCTACACTGCTAGTGTACGGAAGCAATGGGCATCACGGACTTACAGAAAGATTGGTCTGTAAGGTGATTGAAGGCGGTCATAGAAATAATTTTTTACATGAGAAAGTAAGTCCCATGTCAGCTAGAGTGCCATCAACACACAACCCCTAGCCCACATGTAAAGCTACACAAGCAAATCTGGGTCAATAGCACTGCTAACCTTGAAGAAATATTTCTGTGTATGGTTGAGAGAATTGCTAGGAGCAATACCTGTATCAGAGCCTGCAGAACTCTGCAGCAAAGACCTAGCAGAAGAACTTGAACAATGCAGTCAGATGATTTATATTAGGATGAGGATCTGGCTTTAAACAGGCAGAGGAAGAGAATTTTGAACATAAACAACATAAACATTTAAAATTAGTTCAGACTTTTGTTAGAAAAGCAATACTTAAAGTGCTGCAGAGAGCATGTGAATCTCCTTGTACCTGTGCATGAGCTTTCTGGATAATGTCTTCAGTATCTCACAGGTACTGAAGCTTGCCAGCTGTGTGTTTCTGCAGCTGCTTTTTATTGAAAGACACAATAAACACTACAGTCGTGTAAATCCTCTATAAATAGCTGTAGCAAAAGCCATCCCTGCACCCTGTTGGAAATTAAACACCATGCTAACTCCCTAGCCCCTCTCTACTAGCTTGTAAATAGAGTGTAATACTGATGGTTACCCTTTTCTAAGTGTTTTGAGATGTCCTAATGAGAGGCGCTGTATACTAGTAAGCTCCAAAACATTAAAAATAGTTATTTATTCCTCATAATTTCTGAGCCATCATTTCCAATCCACCTCCATTGTTCCCAGTAAGCAACTAAAATAATTAACAGCAGACAGCCTATTAAGAAATGGAAAGTGTTTTGGTTACTTGCTATTTGTGGGTACACATTGTTCCAGCATGGGAGCAGCCAACTGCAGTTGGGAGATTTTTGTGCTTACCACAGATATTTTACCTCCAGTGTTTACCAGATTGTGAATCTGGAAAAGTTCTGAGATAGTCCAATTTCTCTAAATTTCAATGTCCAAAATTATGTACTCCACAATGAATAACTCTACCTAAATAAGCTCCACTTAAGTGTCACAGTATTTTTCCTGTTTAAACAAATCTTTTTTCCTGCCCCAGATTCTCTATCCCCAACCCCTTCCTTTACCCCATGGAGCCCTTTAGTTCTCTCCAGAACTTTTGGTGCAATCATTGATCAGGGTATAGAGATCACTCTGATGCAGGACATGCACAAAGCAATAGAAATACCAAACAATTGGCATTTTATAACCATAAAAATAATAAAAAAATAAAGTAAAAGTAAAAGTAAAAGCAAAAAAGGTAAAATAAAGAAAAGCCTGGGTTGTCCTACACACAAAGGACATGTAAGACTTGTCTGTGTGTGCTAAGACTCACTTAATGACAAAGCTTTTCAGTCAGACATTACAAAGAAGAGGAAAATCTCTACTGCAGGCTGCAGGGACAGCAGTCAAGTGGCTGTAGTCAGGAAAAAGACTAATTTTCTCTCAGATGTCTTACAGGTTAAGATATCATAATGAATCAAATTTGCTTGGCCTTTGTTTTGAAATTTTTTGTTTCTGTTTCAGACCTGAAGAAGGGCTGCTTCTGTGCCTGCAAGTTTGGCATGTTTTGAGGATATTAGTTGCTCTGATCAAACATATTATTTATACTCTCAGATATTTCCTATTTTTCTGTAAGCAGAAAACTTATTGTTGCTGGGGACACAGCTCTCTCTCCATCTCTGAGCTCTCTCCAGGTATAGATGGATCCAGGGCAGATCTCAGGAGACTCCTTGGAGCCCAAGATTCAGGCCTGGGTGTTGCATGATGGAGGCAGAAACAGCCAAGGCGGAGCCTTCATGCTGCTGGAGTGGTCTTATTTGAAAGGAAAGTTATGGCTTTGGGAATGGGGTGATATCTGGCTTGGATATCTAGAAGGACTGAAAAGAATAGACTTGAGAAGACTTCTCCAGAGAGAGATAGGAGGATGGCTGAAATACTTGATCTCCTCAGACCAACACCATCCTGCCCTGCTGCCAAATTTCAGACCAGAACTGTTTAAAATTAGAATTTAATGAAACTATTTTCTAGTAAAGCCTTTATATCATTCCTGACTATAATTTTGTTTGTGGTCTAGACAAGCCAAAGCCTTAGTGCTCAGCTTGCCTCAGCACTGCTGTTGCCCTTTGCACACTTCAACACTGTGTTTGGGCAAATATACCTAATGATGTCAAATAGGGGCAGAGAACTACAGCAAGCATGTAGCACAGACAGAGTCCATATTGTCTTCACAAAGAATGCTTTGCATGAGGTATCAGCTGCTGCTTTTAATTAAAAAATGGATAAATAGATTCCTACCCGGCCTGAGAGGAGCAGCTTCACAGATACTCCAGCAGTTAATTGCATGCTAACATCAAGGATAAGCGTCATGGGCACGGTGACTGAGGAGCCTGGCGGGAGGTAATTATAAAAATAACTGTTAACTTTTCTCCTGTAGCTGTCTTGCAATACTACTTGGGGACAAAGGGTTTCTGTTTGCTTGCTTCATGGCTATGACATCGTGTGGTCTATCTCTCAATGCCTTGTCAGTGCTCCTCAACTTGGAGACACCTGTGACTTCAGGCCACCCCAGCCCTGCTGGAGATGGTTGACCTCCTCACTGATTTTGCCTTTGGACACTCTTCTGGAGTAGTTAACAAGGCAACCAGCTGGGATTGCCTGTCTGCTGGGAACTCTTTGGAGACCACTAGCTCATTTAAACAAAACTATCCATGACGTCCACAATGGCACTATTATTTTTCAGATAGTTTTGCGGATAATTACTTGATCCAGGGGATATCCTGGCTTGGTTAGTCACTGTGCCCAGGATTCATATCATTATTGATATTAGTAGCAAGATTGAAGGCATCAGACACATAGTTACAATTAAAAAAAAAAAAATTCTAGATCATCAATTAAAAAGTAGGAAGATTTTAAACTGGACTGTGTAATTCTGCAAGACACAGTCCCCTCCCTGCTGCTTTTTTTCTTGTTCTATTTCTGGCTTCCATGGTGGAGAGGATGATTTCTCCCTGGTGAAAAATAATAAATGAATTATAAAAGCATGCATTGTAATTTTTTAGGAATGGAATATGCTTCACATGCCTACTGAGTGATGTGCATGAAAATCCATGTACTGTACATGCTGCAGAAGAAGGCTTTTTTGTAAGATTTTTTTTTTAATGACCTGTGCCTAGAATACTAAAATTGAAACCTTGCTCTGGGTGGTCTTTATTTTTGGCTGAAGCCTCCTAATAGTTCCATAAATATTAATTTATGAAGAACGCAGAACACAAGTGTATGTAGAACTGACCACTTTCTTGGTGTTCTCATATTACTTAAACTGCATTATTACCATTATTTGCTTATAGAACAGTGAGAATACTGTTAAAAAAAATAAATGGGACTTTTATAATCGAAAAAGTTTGTGGTTTGCTTATTTGGATAAAAAAAAAAATAATCAACAGAGTACATGCAAATAACTTCAGAAATAAAGTGCAACAGTACTAGTTTTGACACCAGCCCCATTTGTTTCCTCTGAAATGTTTTGCCAGTCCAGCAGCCAGATATTTCAAGAACAGCCTCACAAGGGAAGATTAAATGTGTGTGTTTTTATAAAACAATGACATCTTGTTTTCAAAGCCCTGCAAGCTTAAAATGGATATTAGAGCAGTCACATATAAACTGCAGTTCGCAAGGACAACTGTTTAGCTTAAGTGCCATTTAATGTTCTCCTAAATGGTTCCGCTGTTTAGTGTGCAATATATCTTCTAGATTAGACCTTTAATCCTTTACATTGTGCTTGCTGTGTCAAAGAGGGCTTCATGCCAACTTCTTCCTATTGGTGGGTCTCCTTCTCTCTCTCTGAACAGTCACATGAAGAACATCAAAGTCTTATGTTTTGCCTCTTTGAATCCAAACAAGAAATGCAGTTGAAAGTTTTTGTGAACTAAAAACTTTAAACAGTTTAGTGTGTTTCCCCCTTTCTTTCTGCTTTAATTTTAATGCTTTTATGAGCACAGAGAAGTAGAAGAAAGACAAAAACAGTTTTTGAAGTACATTTTTTTAATAAACGTAAAAAATTTATATAGGTTAGCTGGGTACATAGAAAGTTAATGAGGACTTCATAGGTCTACAGCTTTCACACTTCAATGTCTTAAGGTGAAGAGAACTCAATGCCATTACAACTGTGATACACAAAGCAGAGAAACTATCTGCTACACTATGTTTAAGCAGACCAGGGTATGAAACTAAGTCCAGCTTGGATGCTTAAGCCACATCACTTTTTGCTGAGCCAGCAGTTGAGTGGACTAACCAGAAGACCCTCATTATTGATGAATGTTAAGCGTTAAGTACTACTTTGCAGCATAAGTCAATAGTGGGTTTCCGGAAGCTAGCCCTGAATTTCTTAGTCTTGGCTATGCTTGTGTTTGCTCCTGAGAGGAAAATAAATTTGCCCTGTATGGCCTAAAAAGCAAAAACATCTGCTGGTATTATGAGCAGCCCTATTGTCCGAGCTCAGCAGCAGGGAGGTCTGCACTTGTTCAGTCCTGCTTTCCTGCTAAGCATCGAGAAAGCTTATGGGGATCATTATCAAGGCTCCCGAGGGCAGCAGTGGAATGAATTCACCAATCCAACAGGTAGACAAAAAAGGCAACCCTGATGTCCTGGCTAGTGTCAAAATATGCTACGTACCACACAGGGGACCCACATTTGGGAACAAGTCTGGAACGCGTGCTCCAAAGCCAATGATGGACAGCAGCCATGGGCTAAGGGAGGGACTCGGCTTCTGGGAAGGTTAGCTGTGGTAGCTGGCAGCTGAAGGACATGGAAAGCTAAGACTCGGTGGGTGGTGAGGAGGGAAAAATGAGGGTGTAGAGAGAGTGTTTGGTCAGAAGAAATCCCACCTCACTTGGCCTGATTCACTAACCTGAACATCTGCCTAAAGGAAAGAGAGCACTCCCCTGGTTATTGCCACTTACTACTGTTGCTTCATTAGTTGAAAAACGGCTGTGCTCAAATACCTGAGGCCCAATGTAGCTTTTTACTGTCACTTCTGCTATCCTTACCCACAAAGGGCTAAGCTTACTTTGTAATTAGGGCTATTGTGAAAAGAAAATAAATTTATTTAACTTATTTTTTACTTGCATCTCTGTTGTTTGTTTAGGAGATTACTCATAAGAAATACATTTCATGTTTGGGTCCAGATGTACACACACCCAAAAGCAGAAGTTTGTCCCAGAATTCCCATTATCAGATGTTACTTACATTTGGACTTGAATATTAACCCAGCACATAGCCAGATGTCAACTACCTGAGAAGAAATGGAGTCCAAGTAGCACTGACTAGGAAGGAAAACAGAAATAAACCCCTTCCTGTAAGCACAGGACCTTGAGGTCTCCATCCCGGCTGTTATTTCTGCCACCACTGAGAAGGAATCCGTTTAATCCCCAAGTTTCCTTGTGCCCCCTTAATTTTCTTCTGTTTAGGAACAGGAGGGAAAAATAACATGGGCTGTGTTCTCCTGATCCAATTCACTTAATACTACTACTTTGGCTTTACTGAGTACTGAAAGCTTTCCAAACCTGTCTGGCAGGCCTGTAGGAATACGCCTTCCAAATGTAAGCCTTTCCATTCAGAACCAAGCCTCAAGACTGAACCCAAGCCCACTCTCACAGTCATTTTCAGCCTCTAGATGAAAATAATTCCACTGATGTAATTATATTCCTGATAGAATCATCTGTACAGTGATTTTTTTTTTCAATATGGTATTGCTGTAAAGATATCCATGGAGGACAGTTTAAATTGTTAACGTGGTAGATATCCTGTCAAAGGGAGAACAAGTGATGGTTGAATTTGTTAACAAGATATGTTCTTTTGTCCATAGAAAGTTGCGCAACTTCTTTGTGTAGCCACAAAGTAATTGCAGATCAAAGATTAGCTAAGTTAACTCTGGTGACTTACTCAACGAAGTGCCAGTAGGTAGGGTCACTGGTCTGTAGCTGGAAGTATACACAGCTCCTCTAGTGATAAGGGACTGTAACAAAAATAGACCTGTCAGGAACTGTGAGGCAGGGTAAAGCATGCCCATTTCAATCTGGACAGAGGTTTTATTTACCTGTCTTTAAAGATTTCCAGGAAGAGACTCCACATTGACTTTAGGCAATCTTTTCCGGCACTCAACTTCCCTCAGTGAAAATGCTGCTCCAAAAAGCATTACTGTGATCTTTCTTACTACAGTATTTCATGCTCCTTCTTGAACACATCATTTTTTTTGTCCTATCTGCCTTGCATGTGGGGATTAGCTTGTTCCCTTCCTCTTTGCAACAACCTTTCATATCTTTGAATACTGTTTATCACAACTCTACTCAGTCTTTCTTCCCTGTGCTAACAGACGGAGGAAATCTTCAGTTAACAAGAAGATGGTGTAGCTGCCTTCCTATCAGCCCACCCTCGTCTTCACTGAGATAAGCAGGATTTGGAGCTCTGGTGAATTTTGATGAGCACACCAGCCCCTTGAGGGACTTTCTGAGATAAAGCAGTGCTGAAGCTGTTCTAATTTATCTTGAGGATATAACTGGATAGTGGTCATAATCAGAGTGGGGGGCATATAAAGATAGCTGGGCTGTTTCTCCTGTGCCTCTGATTTGTGCTGCACACAGCTGAGGCAATCTAGAGTATTTACCCACAGTAAAGTGGTGATTTGACATGTTCTACCCAAAGAAATATTCACGATATCCATGGATCTTAGCTGTGGGATACCAACCAGGCTATCTTTCACATTTTTCTTGCAGGTTATTTAGCTATTCCATAAGCTTTTCCATCATGTCTTTAAGACCATCCATATATTTTTTTAAAAAGAAAATAGCAATACAGAAATTACCTCTCATATATCACTAAAATCAAACTGTCTAAAGACTTTGAACTTGACAGGATTTAAATTCAGTACTAACAAATGTATGGATGATGTAAAATTGGTACTTATGCTAGGAAAGCTGCATATTAATGAGAGCATATTTGTATTAGTTTTATTTTTCTGAAAATATTATTTAAATATTTTTAGTTAAGCTCACTAATGTATCTTGGCTTCTTTGTGCAGCTCTAGTGATGCAAAACAGCTACAAACCAATTTAATTGGTTGGTTAACCTCAGTTTATGACTTCTTTGTGCTTCTGCAGTGGTGGAAAATAGCCAGGCTGTTTCTGGTTCTCAGTCGCTTATTAATCAAAGGTATCCAATTGCCTCCCACTAAGGCATTTTGTGTGCTCTATAATACACCTTAATCATCATCTTTATTACTTATATTCTGATATCGAATTATTTTAATTTATAGCAAGCTTCAGTCTTTAAAATTTTACAAAGTGATGGAGACTATGCCAGTGGATACACTGGAGAAAGACTTGAAAACAGCACGTACCCTGTGTCTGAGAAAGCCTTTTAGATGGCACTGTTCATTGAAATAGCATATTTAAAAGTAATTTCAGATGAGTGTAGAAAGCCACCCACTAAGCACTTGTTCTTTGTGTGTATATGAAGGCATGACTGTACTGCTCCTTAAAAACAAAAAAAAATAATCAAAGATAACATCTTCCACACTGAGTAGGCTTCCCATCAGCTACAAAAAATAAAAAGGACAGACGCACCAGATGTAAGGATGGATCCATTCTAGTGGTAGCCCATAACAGAAAAATGTATTCATCTGAAACACACCATTGTGTGCAGGCTGAAGCCTGGAGAACTGTTGATGTCTATGCTTTCTTCCTACGCACAGCTGCAAAGATAACACTGTCTACTGTTCAAGGACTCCATGGGGAATTCCTCGTAACAGTCCTGTTCTTTCAATTCTTATTAAGGTTTACATCCCCATTTCAGTTGATGATCAACTTGCTAGCTGGGTCAACTGCTGGCATAAATCCCACCAGCAATTACAATTTTAACTTGACAGTATCATTCCCGTAGTGAGAGAGCATGTTTGGGCTTTCCAGTGAATCTGGCTGGATCATTTTCTTTTTTCTGGCCCTATACTGCATGAAGGAGTTCTTCCATTCTTACATGCAGCCACTAAAATTCCTGTGATGACTGTATACTTTTACGATGCACTAAAATAATAAGGACAATGATATGATACTCTCAAACTGAAAATGTTTTGAGGAAGAAATATAGATGCATAGGCACTTCCCCAAAGCTTACTGAAATCATTGGGAGGTTTTTCCATAAATTTTAAGAGACTTTGGATCTGGCCTTGAATTATTTATTAATGACTAAACCAGATGATGCACTTTCTCCAGTTTAGACAAACCTTCTGAATCTGCCAATTAGAAATTTAACGGGGGTGGTTCCTTCTGGTTTCTTTCAGAAACCACTGCTCTTACAAATTAAGGCTTACACTTCTAGTCTGTAGCATTTATAAAGTTATCACAGCTCAAACTGAGTGTCACATTAGAAACAGTTTTAAGGTCATCTGAGCTGTAGTGATAGATGACCTTAGATAGGTCTAGATAGATGACCTTAGATAGGTCTAGATAGATTGACAGAGATCAATTCTGCCAAGTTGTGCTTCTCTAGATTCCACTTCAGCGAGTGCTTGGAAAACTCTCACTAGACTTCTTCAACTACAGAAGGGTTTCTAATGATTTCTTATGAGATACCATATTTTGGACTATGCAGCTGAAGTGAGCTTAAACAAAGTTTTACAGGGAAGTTGTCTGAGGTTTGAATGGAGCCTCCCAAGGGGAGGTGCATTGAGATAAGAACAAAGAATAAAGCATGTTTGACAGTGTTAGTGCCCAGGAGTTTATTCTTGTAAAGGGGGGATTTAAACAGGTTTAGGCTTTGCAGTCTACCTCTGAGTTAAAATAAAAATTGTCCTCCCAAGCTTCTGACAGGGGTATCTATATGGTTTTAATCTGAGGAGTACAGATTTCAGCCTCCCTCTATGTGAGAAACAGAATTTAAATCCACACAGAGACCATGGACCAGATTTTCCTGTCAGTAGCATTAATTTAACTGGAGATGATATTTCTAAATGAGCATGTTCATTGGAAAAAGATGGTGGAAATGAGAAGAGAATTAGATTAAACCTTTTCCAAGAAAATAGACAGAATGTTTGATATCTGAAAGTGTGCTACAGAAGTGCTTGCTGTTGGGTACTGGTACAAATCTTTACTCTTTGAAACACAAGAGCCCATTAAAACAGGCTGGAACAGGTTGCCCAAAGAGGTTGTAGATGCCCCCTCCCTGGAAGTGTTTAAGACCAGGGTGGATGAGGCTTTGAGTAACCTGATCTAGTGTAAGGTGTCCCTGCTCATGGCAGGGGGGTTGGAACTAGATGATCTTTAAGGTCCCTTCCAACCCAAACCATTCTATGATTCTATGAAAAGTCAGCTTTAAAAACTGTTTTGATTCTCTCAGTGCATTCAATAGTTCTATCATATTCTGCTGCTATTCTAACAAAGATTAACTAGCCCATTATTCCACACATGAAGTGCTTTGAAGAGTTTTGGACTATAGTATCTGTGGAATTACTAGATATTGCCCTGAAAGACTGTGGATGGAGAAATCTGTCAGCCTGTGAAAGTCATGCATGCCTCAGGAATAAATACATCAACAGGAGTAAAAGAAGGGCTCAAATGGAAAGAAAGGGAAAGCAAAGAAAATTCCTTTTCATTCATTAGCTATTCATATATGATTGGATTAAAATGACTCCTCATTTTTTCCAAATTAATTACCTCTGCATGGCCTGAAATCCTTCATTTGAGTTATTCATAGTGAGGTAAAGCATTTGCTATTGGACCGTTTCGCAAAATCACACAGATAATCCAGAAACCATCTGCAGTAACCTCGTGATAGTTTTTACACCCTTGTTCCCCATTGGCATAATGACTCAGATGAGAACAGGAGCCCCATTTTTTCCCGCTCTCCCAGGAGTCCCCAGAGCGTTTTTCAGTGATGTTTCATCTGTATGAAAAGGAAAATAAACCAGGAAGGTCAAAGAGTCATTAGAGGAGGATATCCTCTATGCATTCTTGGCCACAATCTCTTCAGCATCCAGAATATTTGTCTGTCTCTCTGGTTGGCAAAACTTAGAAAGCTAAGGTGCAATGCAGGGTGTTCAATAAGCTTCAAGAACTGAGACTCACCAGGAAGGAATCATTTGAGGCATATGATAACTGGTGGGTTCTTTATTGATATCCAAATCTGGGATTTTTCTACACAAAAGCTGAAATATCAACTCCAAATATCCTCTAGTTTGGGGAGAATTCTGAATTCAACTCCAGACGTGGATAGGGAAGTTCATCTCTCTTCTTACTGTGAACAGCTGACTGGAGAAATAAAATTCATTAATCTAAAAGAACTAACATTTTTACAGTCGACTGAACTAGACTCCTTAATTAACTCTCATTTAGGCAACATTTCAGATGTTGAGTGGGACTTTTTTTCAAATCTGCAACTTTGTATTTCAGAATATTCTTCCCAGATCAAGACATTCGTGTATGATTCTGAGTAGTATTGCTTGTTCTTAGGTAACATCAGCCTTTTTCTAAAATTTGTGTTACTGTCTCAGTTGGGTCATGGTAGGTCAAGAAAAGAACGCAAATGAAATGCGCCTTGCCTTGATCCCTCATCATCTTTTCTAAAGGGAGGTAATGAGGTTATTCTGAGGGGTATTCATCATTCCTTTGGTGGTCCAACCACTTCACTTAGTTTATGATTTCCTGACAGTGAAGCTGTACCAGCACAACCTGCGGTGTTGCTCTCAGGTCAACAGTGACAGACCATTCCCTGTGGGAGCACCAATACGTACTGCAAGGCATGTACTGACTTAGCAAACTTGATGAAGATAAAATGTTACCAGTCTGGCAAGATTTTTAATTAAATGGCAGTAAATGTAAATAAAACTTCCATTCAAGGTCCGAGTTAGAATTCATGGGACATTAATAGTTTTGTTGGCAGATCAGCAAGGGATTTCTTAATATTGTTTCATGATTTTGTTGATTTGAGAAGAAGCATTTGTAAAACAGGCAAGAACTTTTTTAATGACTGTCCACATGTATTTGAGGGAACTGACAGTAGACCTGGAATTAGTCTTTTTACCTTATATTCTGACCATGCACACAGCACCTCTTCCATTGCAGATGTCTGTCAATAGGGCTAAACAGAAGTCCTCACTCATGAATCATTATGGGAGGTAATCTAAAGAAAATGTCTTACACAGTTGCCCACTGGTGTGTTCTCAGATAATTTTTTTCTGTGCTACAGTATTATAAAACTATGCATTTTATTGAAGATTTTTTTTTTAAACAGTGTCTGGACCTTGAGTTCTGATGTTCTTCATAACTTTTATGTACCCTTGATAATGAATATATAAGTGCAAACCACACAAATTCCTATTCCTGATGGGAGCCCTACCTCAGTGCAAAATACAGCTGAGAAAACAGTTAAAGAAAACCTGGCACTCAACCGACCACAGCAAGTTCAAGTGTCCTTAACCAAGCCTAAATTGTTGGGCTAGGATGGGTCCCTTGGCCTAAATCTAAAAGCGTGCTAACCTCAGCTCAGGTGTCCAGACCTCTATCAGTAGATTTCAGACAGTTTAAACACTCTGTAACTGAAACACTGAACGTACAGATTCCAAATGCAATTTCAGTCAAACTTTGGAAAGTTCATATTAATACCTGTTCTGTAAGTGAAATTTTTAAATTATGGATTGAAATGCTGTAGACTGCATGGTTAAAGTCAAGAAGTTGTCTTCTTCTGTATTCAAGAATAGTCTTGCTATAAATGGAGAAAAGAGGGAAGAAGAGATTTTATTACCCACAGTACTATTGTGTGGCATGGGAACTGGAGCCAGAGTTAATGGACAGAGTATAAAATTCTGCAGTTCTTCTTCCCCTCATAAATCTGTACTTGCATGTCCTGTGAGTGCACACATGCATGTGCATGTGCTGACAAGCACAACTGAATGGAGTATTTGAAAAAGTTTATGGAGAAAGGGAATACTTTATCTCCGCTGTAATTTACATTTTTATGGGAAGAATGCCCTTTTATATGCTATACATAGCTTAATGAGTTGATGATGAACTCACCAATGGGTGTTCTCCCACATTCATGGCTCTTAACTGTATTTATCATGCACAGAGGAAAACACGATACACTTAATAAAAGAATCACAAGGCTTTTGTTTCCACAGAGGACTCCTGGCTTTCTTGGTCAAACTGCTTCCAGAGATGTCAGCAGTTGCAGAGCCCTCTCATATGCTGAAAATACAATCCAACACCATTCCAGGCAGCATTTGTGTTAGCAATGGAATTTTTAAATAGAAATAATTAGTTTTGCTGGCCACGGTTGTTACATCTGGCATAAATTTGCCCCAGTGAACCCTATTTTTAAAAAACAAAGCATCTGAGTGGAGGTTCCAGATTATACTAGTTACTGATCTTTGCAAGCCTAATCCATTCTTATGAACAACGCCTCTGTGGTGTTTTCTTCCCCAAAGGATATAGTACGGGTGCAACCCAGGCTTTATTGTGCTTAATCTGAACCAGAAGTCTGAGCTGATTATTTTAAAAGACATGCTGTTTCTTAAAAGTGATTTTCTTCCTGTCTTCATGCTGTGCTGATAAGAAGTTATAAGTGGATCTCTTTAATGTTTCAGGCTGGAGTGATACAGAAGAAGGCAGTGTGTGTCGAGGGGCTACAGACCAAGGTTAAGCCAGTTGGTGTAGCAACAGTAAAGGCTGGAGAAGTACTTTTTTACTTTGAAGCATACACACCACAGCCTTTAATTTCTGGAAACAACACATATGGAATGAAATTATGCCTGACTTTAAAAGG
>NW_010289080.1:108240-110797 GCF_000700745.2 Antrostomus carolinensis | reverse complement strand
GAGCTGTTGACAATGACAGTAAGCCCAAAGCGCAGGGAGGGCAGGGGTCAAGAGACGTCCCCTGCACCCTCTCAAAGGACACCTCTGCCCAGCATGCCAATGTAGCCCAAATTCTCCTCCTCATCTCTGTCTTCTGACCAGTGTCCCCAGTGATGCTGGAGAGTACCCAGGTCCGAGCAGGTCTAAGCTCCCAGGGGCCTACAGTAGCACTGTGCTTCTTTATCCCCCTCCACTTACGGCGGTAGTCCATTTGCCCCTGTTATAGACACCTCACTACATTTGCAGCCATAACTAGTTGTGCTGCACAAAGATCATTACAAATACTGGGTTTACCTCTGAGTAGCTGGTCTGTAATAAATAACGGGGTAGCTAATATGCAGGCAGATCTTCAGTCAGTGCTGGATATGAGACAGCAATCTCTAGCAGCGAGGGAGTTGGCTTTAAGCTACGTTCCTGGCTCATTCCAAACTCCCATCGGCCCAACCGCGTTTGCGTTGCTGCAGTGAATGGTCCCGCCTATTGATCTCACTGTAATCGCTTCTCTCTGCTAGACAAATATAGGTACTATAAAACCTAATTAGGTGTTTTTACTGTTTAAACATATTTGTCAGTAAAGATGTGCCCTCTGTCCAACATACAATATTTGCAAGTCATAAAAATCTCGTTTTGGTGATAAAAATGTCATTTCACATAATACTCTTATTTTTTAACTAGGAAAAGCAGACAGAGGAATCTTCAAAAACTCTGGATTGCCGAGCTCCCTCTATTATCAGCAACTAATTTTACCCAGTGTCATAAACAAGATAAGTAGGCAGGTACTAAAGTAATTTCATCAGCTGTTTTAGAAACCATTACTGATTCTTAAATCAGTAATCAGATCTGATTCTGTTTCTAATCCAAAAACATGCATAAGTGATAAGTTTGTGGATACTAGATAATTTGCTAAATTCTTGGCAACCCATGGCGTCATGCTCAGATATCCAAAGTGACTCTAATGTGCCTTGATTATGCCTTCATTATATCATGTTGTCAGAATCTTAGCAACTAAGGAGCTGGAGTGAAATCACAACACTGAAATCACATATGCACTGCATGTGCGTGTCCCTCCCCACAGATCTGCAATACTTATTGTATCTTCAAGAGTGTTAAATGCATATTTATACATTCATGGAAATTAGACATGAGAATGTGAAGTATCAACCAGCAGAGTCTCAAATTAATAATTAAATTATTTTGTTAATTATTTTTTCATACTAAATTAGCTCCATGAGAAATTTCTTTCATCCTTCTTTTGCACTCCATTTTATTGCTAGTGGCTCCAAATTGCAAGAAAACTGTTAACAGATTTTAACTTCTTGTGTCCAACCAGTTGAAGACACGAATTAAGATAATCAAACTTAATCAAGTCTGATCTATCCACAGTTATACAGTTTCTGTTACTTCTCCCGATTTATTTTTTTAGCCCTTGGGATATATAAAAACAAATCTTATAAGGGGAACAGAAAGCTACTGCTGTCCTTTACAACCTCAGACTAAATTTTCAATGATTAGCCAGGTTTAAGTAGAGCCAGATGAGACCTCCCTGTTGCCTGTTGGACATGTCCTTGGTATCTTAGGAAAATACTGTCCTGTTACTTTAGAAACAGAAGCCAACAACAAACACTGAACGGAGGGGAACAAGAAAAGTGACAGTGTTAAATGGCTGTGTCATAGCTGGCAAAGCACCAGATGAAATTATCCAGGTCTGAGATAGCTGAGATCGAATATGTTCTCAAGCAAGTTGCAAAGCAAGAGGAAATTCCAGTAAATCATTTACTTAATGAGATCAATGTGCAACTGATCTTTTTTTCTCTCCGACACAGTTAATATTAGTATTCTGTTATCATCCTTTTTTTTCCTGTTTGCTAAGTTACCATCTGAGATGCCAAAGGAGTCTGGCACTGTTTGGGGTCTGATATTACTCATAAATATACCTTGTGAATTAGGAGCAACTGCTGGACCCAGTAACTTATTTTTTTTGTGAAACATTTCTCTTCTGAAAAATGAAAACTCTTCAGAATTGTGGCCAACCAGTATACCTTACTGCCCTCAGCTTCCCTGGTCAGATGAGTAGGAGCCAGGATTATCAGACTCTCCAGATTCCTCATTTGATCCCATTCCTACTACTAAGAGCTTTGGAAGCACCTTTTTTAAAAAATTATTATTATTATTTTAATATTTGTGTTTTGTAACAAAGCATTACAGAATTTAACTTCTGTGAAATAGTTTCAGTGTTTTTGCTTATTACTGCAATTTGGAAGGAACATTTCCTAAAATCCTGAGATTTTTCACATATGTACAATTTTGCCTCCTGACCACTTTAGCAACCACACTGGAGTCAGTGGAATTCAGTGGAATTATAGCTCCCTTGCCCAGTTAAAACTGCTCTATGTTTGTGGACAAATTCGAACCTTGTGTTAGCAAGCACAGTTTCAACCGCACTTGTGGAGGTTTTCAGTCTCAGATTCCAGCCACTTTTTTGA
This sequence comes from Antrostomus carolinensis, assembly GCF_000700745.2. NCBI lineage: Eukaryota > Metazoa > Chordata > Aves > Caprimulgiformes > Caprimulgidae > Antrostomus > Antrostomus carolinensis. Next base: position 108,275 of record NW_010289080.1, on the reverse strand, counting down.
AATTGTGCAGCAGGCAGAGGAGAGGAACCCCGCTA
>NW_010289080.1:6463-108228 GCF_000700745.2 Antrostomus carolinensis | reverse complement strand
GGAAAGAGGGTAATGTGAGCTCAAATGTTGTTAGACACCAGAGAATCCACATGGAAAAGAGCCCAAATACATGCTTCAACCACCTGAAAAACTAAAGGACAAAGGTATATAAAACTTAATGTGAGAATCTACAGGAAATCAGGCCTCTTTGGTCCCAATGTTCTCTGAACTACCTGTTTATAGGCTGTTTTCTGTGTACCTTCAATAACAATAGCCAAAACATTATCATTCTGTAGTCAAGGACATATGAGGACCACAAGCACTTTTGCACAGCAGCTCGACAGCATCATCCTTTGCCTCTGTGTCCCACTGCACATGGTACACTTCAGAAATCACGTGCTAAAGATTAAAACCTACACAACTGAAAAGAAACTTTGGCCACAAATGTGCAACTTAGCAACTGCATCCCACGCAGGTTCTCGTTAACTCTGTTGGAAGTGTTTGCATTTGATTAGTCTGGTCAGCCATCTAGCATTATCCTCCAGGCAGCGGGAAAGGAATAAGGTGACAGTGGTAAAACCCTGACATTTGTTAAGTTTAAGAAAAGCTTCCATAATTTGGAGAAACTGCTTCTGAGATCTGATTACTGTTCTCCTTCCCTCACCTTCAGGTTTCTGCACTGCAAGTGAAATTACAGAATCACAGCATCGTAGGGGTTGGAAGAGACCTCCGGAGATCATCTAGTCCAACCACCCTGCCAAAGCAGGTTCCCTCCACCAGGTTGCACAAGAAAGCGTCCAGGTGGGTTTTGAACATCTCCACAGAGAAGGACCCCCCACAGCCTCGCTGGGCAGCCTGTCCCAGTGCTCTGTCACCCTTACAGTAAAGAAGTTTTTCCTTAAGTTTGTGTGGGAGATGGTGTGAGGTTTGTGTCTCTGTGTGCTCATGTGTGTTTTTGCTTAGCACCTAGGACAAAGAAGCAGTAATATGGGTGAGGAGCTCACATCATTATCCCATGCACCCTTCAAGCTGGCAAGGGCTGGTCCTGCCCTGAAAAGAAGCCTCATTGCCAGCCCCTGGCAAGGGAAGGGAGGAAGCCTCACAGGGACAGCTGGGGACAGGGGAAGGGTGTCATTCCACTTTATTCTGGCTTTGAAAGCTCATGGAGCTGAAGCCTGGTGATATTTACAGAGTTCCCAATGCTTCCAGCTGAAAACAGAAGAGGCAAGTGGTTTGAAGCTGCCTGACTACAAACAAAATCTAAAGGAATAAGTCAATAAATTAGCAATAGCAAGATATACTGAATATAAAGGATCTTCAGGTCTTTGTTTTCATTTTCTTACCCTTAGAATGCTTCTGTGGTTATTTTCATCCACTCACTAAAACTTCTCAAAAATGTAATGATGTGCAAGCGTTTAGAGGCTTGCTTTCTGTTTGTTTATTCATCATTTAGTGTAATCCCAGACTGACTTTAAAAATTTAGCTTTTTAAAAAAAGATTCAATTACCTAATATATTTGTTGCAAAATGACAGAGTAAAAATGCATATGCTATATGAAAAAAAAAAGTTTTTTTGAAATACACTTTAAATAACAAAATCAAACTCATGGAATCAGATCTTTAGGTGAAATTACAGTACTGTAGGTACACCAAAGACAGTGGAACAAGCCATGGGATGGAATTTCAGGAACAGCTAACTATTTTATCTTAAAAGAATAATTTTCTTTCCTTAATGAGTCGACTTTCAGGAAACAAGTACAGAGAAGGGAGAAAAAGAGGAAGAAATACAGTATTCTGGAAGCTAAAAATCTTGTTGGTGTTCTTTCTGTAATTTTTGTGGCTAAGACACTGAATGTATTCCATAAGTGAGACTTTGTCAGCATGCCAAATCTACATGGTCTTCTATCTTTTTAAAAAATGTCTTTGATTTTCACAGACTCCAGTCTAGCTTGGGACTTGCATTTAAAAAAAAGCATATCCTGCTGCTACAGGAAATATTTTTCTCAACACCACTGTATTTTATTTATTTTAATCATATTTAAAAAAGAATCCTATGGAAATCCCAACAGTACTGTTATGCATAACCCAAAAGAGTTCATTTCACCTATTTACAGGAGAAAATCTCACAGGATTAGCACATTTGGAAATGATGTGAAAATGCAAAACGGATTTAAGATTTTTTAAGTCCAAATATTGAATGCAGTAGGATATGAAACTATTAGCTTTCTTCACATTTGGAGGAAGACCATACAACATACTAAATACGGGGATTGCTTTACTTTATACTGGATTACAGAGTGTACTACTTCATTTTCTAGTAGAGAAACTTATTATTAAGATTGTATAAGGCAATTCCAGCAAGCTTGAGAATTGGGTATTGGGCCAAAATTAAATCCCCATGTTCGCATACAACAACACACTGACAACATTCAGGTCTGAATAGTTTAATAATCTTTACTTCTTATATTGGGCCAAGTACAGATTCAGAAAACCCTTTTCTGCAGATGTGAACTTTCGAGCAAAGATCTACAGTGAAAGGTTTGGGTTTTTTTTAATATATCATCTCTCTTGGGTTTCTTACAAGTTGTCTGCAAGAAACTCAAGTTCACTGTTATTAATAAAGTGGTTTTGAGAAAGTATTACCAGGCAACCATCATTACTGAAGTGTGCTGGACTACTGAAGTATGGGGCTGCAGCAATAGAAGGTTGTTACAGAAAACCACAGCGGTAATCAGCTAGCACAGTAGTTTGTAGCGAGTGTTCTTAAATCAATGATGTAGCTACATATAAAATGTGAAGAAAAAAAAATGGACTATTGGTATTTTTATTGGTGATATGTGACGTGTTTTATGTCCTGCATATTTTCATCCCATAATCCTTTGCTTCACCAAGTCCCAGGACAGCATATTGCTCAAAACAGACCTTTGTCTACACTGGTAGAAAGTTACCAGCAAGAATGGCCCTCATTTAATCCTGGCAGCAAATTAGGACATTTCACTTCTGATCTAGAAAAATGTGTCCTAATTACAGAAGACCAACCAGACTAGCAACTCAGCTCTCCATATGTAATTCAAATGGAGAAAATGGGAGAAAAGAAGTACTAAGCAGCCAGCCTACATTGCTCCTTTGTTTACTGTAAGCTACAGAAACAGAGATGACTGGATGAACCTTTGGTTTTTGTTATCTATTCTCTAGAAAGTCCTTGTTTTCATGGGTCAAAATCTCTCCTGACAGGGTCCATTCAACTGATAATCATCAGTGTGGGCCTCAGTAAGCCATGGGGTATCTTAAAACCTAAAGGGATGTTTAGCATATTCTGAAAGGCTAAGCCACCGGGAAATGTTTTTGGCAAATGTCACTCAGGTTTCCCAAATTATCCAAACTGATCCTGGTTCTGAAAATCAGATATTTAAGAGGTCCAAAGAAATCATGCATATGCTTTTCAAAGTCAGGTTAGTTTCAGAAGACAAAGATATTGCAGTTGCTGATTGATTGACAAAAGTGCTTTGAAATAAAACAGATTTCCAACACAAAGTATTTGTAATTTGTTCAGCACTAATTAAACATAAGAATCCAGAATTCGTGCACGGAGTCATCCAAGACAGACTTTGAGCTTGGAGAAAGGTTCTTAGACTGCTGCAGCTGAGCAGCAGTAACTTGCTTAGGTGCAGACAATATTTTTTTCCACCATTTTTTTTTTTTCAAATTAAAATAAAGTGTCTTGTTTTTAATTTTGATTCCCCAAGAATAAAACACCAGCTACTTTTACTGTACCAAATACCGCTGTCCCTTTCAGGCGCTGCACACATGTGAGGTAATGATGCAGTCAAAATGGAGTCTGTGGCAAAATAATGGAGAAAAATATTTTTAAGAATCTCTGGTCAGCATATTTGCTTTATTTTCTTTACTACCTTTTAAAACCATCATATCCTCAAGTTGATTTTAAGAAAAATGTATGCAGAGATATGTTTAAATTTAATGAAGTAACCCCTTATGGATGGTGAAATGACTTCCTAATTACATTTTATGTTCTCATGGTTCTTGAGTTTTTCATTTTCCACAAATGGAACAGATTTATATGAGTTCACATGACAGCTCTAGCTCAGCAAAAAGTGACCATGGCTGCCAGAGAGACTACTTAGCCTTTAGATACATTGACAAGGTAGTACTGTATGTTTAATAGAACTAGGTGTAAAGTGATGGTTCCTTTTTCACTGTTTATTGCTAAGCCAACCTGCTATAAAACATTGATCTCTCAGATACAGGAGACACATGACTCCCATGCCACTAGGTCCAGTAGGCTTAACCTGCTTTTTTTTCCAAAGTGCTAAAAGGACTTAAAATGTAATCATTAGTAGATTTTTGCAAGCAGCTGGTAAAACAAGACTTCTAGGCAGTCAGGGTGCTTTAATTTATTTCTTAATCCTGCCAAATCAGCAGAAAAGTATTTTAACTTAGGTCCACTTGGCAGACAAAAGGTAGGATTCCACTGGGACGGCACAAGAGAAAGCATCCGGGCAGGTGGAAAATGATAAACCCTGTGTAGTGATGGCTATCAGCTCTGAGGTCCACATTTTTAATGTTATTCTGGAGGAAAAAAAAAAAAAAGTAGGAGAAATACTATATCTCATTTTGGCTCAACCCTGCTAGAAATAAACTATTACTTTTTTTTCAAAATATCAGTAATATTCTGCTCAGCCTTTCCAGCCTCTGTTAAATCCAGCACATTGTATTGAGACAAAAGAGATCAGGGAACTTCCCCTTCTTTCCTCCCCATCCAACTCGGAGCTCATTTGTCAGCAAGAGTTATTGCCCTAACAAGCAACTTACAAGTCACCCATTTGTAGTTGTTCACTTTTCACATTAAGGGAAAACACGGCGATGGGCAGCCTTTATGACCAGGTTTCCCATTGTTTAAGGTTGACCCTGCCAGTGTTTGCACACAAGATGTCAGGGTAAATGATAAGGACTGCACCTTTGAAGGCAAACAAAACCTACCATCCATAGAAATCAAATTCATTATTCTTTTCTTGGTTGGAACTTTCTTTACAGATTTTTGGGATACTGAAATACATCATGACCCTGGTTTCTCATCAGTTCATCCCCAAATGAGCAGTGAAATCTGTGGTGCTCGTTAACTATAGATATTGACTAAGCTACAGTGACTGCTGTACAAATACATGCCACACATTTATTTTTGTGATCTCATTTAGATGATCTGTTTAATGAATGCAATCTACAGACTTGGTCTCTTGCCATGTAGCGCACACAGGAAATCCTGGAATAACATCCAAAGACTGCATTGGACTGAAAGTGAAAACCTTTGGTTTAACATGCTGCCAAACTTTTTAAAGAAGCAGAAACTCACAAAAAGAAAAGTGCTTAATGCCCTTGAGATCATAACGTGCAGCTCTGGCTGACTGGACTGATATTACCTGACATGAAATTTGAATTAATTCTCATTAATTAAATGAACTATTGAGTGATTGACTGGCATATAAAAAGAAGCTAAAAAGCAAAATGCAATAGCTTTTAAAGATAACTTATAAGAGAAATAAGATGGAGGACATGAGAAAAAACATGTTGAAAGTATTCGCTTGAGAGGTTTTGTTATACTCCTGTATTAAAATGTTATAAAAAAATCTCCAAGCTATTTGCCTTCAACACCAAAGTATTCCTGACCAAAGTGCATGCCATGCTTTTAATATCTTCTGCTATGAAAGCCAAAATTGGAGTGAGGTTTAACTGCCAAAAATTCCTGAGTGGATACAGAATTCATAGGTGCAGGTTCATTAAGTCTCATCCATTACACTATATATTTTGCTCAGCTGGCAAATGGAGGTGTTTTTCGGTTTCAGTTCCACAAAGATTTGGTAGTCAAGTCAATTCTCACCATCTCATGTGCCGAACAAGCACACTGCAAACCAATGTGGTTTTTCAGATGTTGCTTAAGGCATATTCTAACCACAGCTGATGTTACAGAGATAGAGCTAGTGGCATAATTTGGTGTGCGTTATCGTTATTGTCAGTGATGATGTGTAAAATAAAAAGAGCTCATGGAAAGTATGGGGAGTTTTAGTTTGGAAAAATAACTTTCAGATCAAAAATTAGTAAATGTAGTAAGTATTCAGTGGAAAATAGTAAATATAGACTCTGAAAAAGTGATTATGAGAGTCAATTTTTAGGGACAGAATTGGTCTTACAGGTAGTGCCATCTACAGCTACTGAAACCCACCCACAGGCTGCATAAACAGCTTCATTTATAGATTCAAAACCACAAGCCACCCACTATTTGAAGAAAAATTTTCACACTTCAAAAATACATGTAATATAAATTACTATGCTGGTTATCAGGATTTCAGACTTCACAAAAATTTGCTGATGTTATGCGAATGTAGTCTCATTATCCATCAGAACAATCACCTATTAAGTAACAACCAGACACAACCAAAACCTAAAGCAATTGATACAACAGTCTGCAGTCAAAGGGAATACAAAAGGCTATAAATCCATTTACTTGTAGAATTTCTGAATTCTAAGCATAAATATACTTGCTCGAAATATTATACTTTTTATACTATAAATCCATTCTTATAGTTCAGTTCTCTTTTTTCAGTTTATAATGAGGAGCTACTATGGAATTGCGATCTTCTGTTTTACTATAAGTCATTAATTTTGGAGTGTATTTTCACAGAAGTTCCTCTGGCACATTTTTGTCATTACAAAAGTAACTGTGGAATGGAAAGAGTGGAGCTGCAAATATGAACCACTTCAGAAACATGTATTTGTGTTTTAAGCATCACTCTCTAACGATCCGGTTTACTTCCCCCCACCAAAAATGTCCCTGGCCTTTTCCTTCAGACCCCTCCCCAGTCAGAAGTATGATGATTCCAGGCTCAGAGGCAAATAACCTCCTGCCTGAAGGGTGGCAGAAACCCCTGAGTTGCCTGTCCCTGGGAGGAAGAGTATCAGGAGGACAGCTGGGTGCCCTGTACTGCTCTGTCCCCAGAAGTTTGCTTTACAGTTTGCTTTTACAGTAGGATATTGATGCCCAGCTCACACCTGATTAAAGTCTTAACTTGTGCTTGCTACACCTCTGGAGAAGGAGAATGAACTCAGCAGCAGTTGTTTCCTGTGGTGCTCACAGGTTTGTTTTGTGTTTACTTCAAGTTCGTATCCTGAGACCAGACTGCAGATGTTTTCACGGACACTGAAACTGCAGTATGGACTGTGAACACTGCAGTAGGTAGACTGGCACCATTTTTCAAATTTCTGCAACATTTTCTATTCTGACACCTGAAAATGGCTTTTAATTGATCAAGTGCAGTGGGACTGTTTTTCTCTGACTAAGAAAGAAGAGAGAGGAAAAGCTGGAACAGGAGCTGCTGAATGATTTAGCAGCAACCTGAGCTGAGGGACATGCAGAGATGGCAAAAGACTAGTCCTGGTTTTGTTACACAAAAAGGATATAGGAACTTGAATTTTAGAATGCAGGATGTACTAAATCATATACCTTAGCAACTGAAATTAACACCACAACTGGAATTTGTTAGAAAGCATAAAAACTGCATTTAAAACAAATGTCCATACCTCTGCAGGCACATATGTACAATCTATATACCTTAACACATACTTTAATATGGAGACTGAATTATGCAGTTAGGATTATAAATTGCTCACTTAGAAGTGCTGGGAGTTAGCAGGAGAGAGAAAGTAGGAATGAAGTTCTGAACATGTAGGACTCCAGGATTAATACCCTCTAAGCGATACCTGATTAATGCTCTCAAGTCAGTACACATAATTAATATGGAGTATTTTTTATGGGATAGGACATTCCTCAAGATTGAGATAATGAGGTAGTCATCAGGCTGGGACAGAATTCTTGCATACAGAAATTAAATGAACTCGGCAAAAATGTGACTACCTCCTTTACAACTGTGGCTACACAGTCATAATGACCTCACATGAATTTGTGAGGAGGAAAATTAAATTGAAGTTCCGTATCAATAAAATTGAGTTCAACGGCAAAGGAAGCCTCAGGTAATGAATGTCTTAGATGAAAAGGATCACTTATTAAAAAATATCTAAATTGTTTCTATTAGCACTACATACAATTTTATGAAAGTACAGCAGAAATTTTGGCTACAAAGATGAAACATGAAACTTCTCCTGCCTGCCAGTTTTAATCAAATATAGAGCTCAGCCTGAACCTATGCAAGGCTGAAACGATGCTGTAGGAAGTGAAGCTGGCTGTCTCCTATTAAAGGCCTGCAAACTTTTTTTTTTGTTAAGGTTGTGTGAAGCTTTGGAGTCTTATCTGATTCCTTACTGAGTCTGGATGACTGGGCAGCATCCCAAAAATACCTTCTCACATCTTTAGCTTTATGGGGATCCTCATCCCTTTCTCCCGCTGAGGCCACAATATCCTCTGCATTTGTTACCCGATGGCTGTGTTATTGCAGCCTCCTGTTTCTGAAGCCCAGTGTAAGACAATGTGCTGGCTCCAGATGCGGTAGAAGGAGGCTGTCTGCCTCCTGCCTGCCTTAGATCACTGTAATCACTTCAAGGCAGTACTCAGGTCCTTCTTTCAGCTCCAGGTAATTCCTGATGCCAGTTTACAGCCTTTGGTGTATGAAGCTGTGCTGCAGTTGCAAACCACTGAGGCTCAGAACAAAGCCTTTGGGATCTTGGGACAAAACATTTTTTTGAAGGCAATCCAGGATTGGAAAAATCTTTCCTTGAACATCAGATGAATACAGAATCTGACCATCTTTACAAAACGAAGGAAACCTTCCTCCTAGAGAACGCTTTCCATCAGAAGCACTACTTGCCTCAAATTGCAAACTTTAATTTGCCTTCTCAAAAAGCCATCAAGGACAGACTAAGTTTTGACCCAAAAAAAGGCAGAAATGCTAGATACTGCAGAGATTTGGTAGCTGTTTCATAAGAGCTGCAGACCCACATGCAGGCTAGTTGGTGAAGGCCAGAACTCATCAGCTTCAGGCTATGGTTCAATTGTACAAGTTCAACCTGAAATTTCTTACTCCTAATACCAAAGACAGATGACACAAATCACTGGTCTGGTGCAAACTCACTCGATCAGTGCAATTTCTGATGGGTTACCTTTGCAGCAACAGACTTCAAGTTTAATCAGGTACCAACTTTCACCACACTGCCAGCATAAAACTATCAGGAAAGGATACAGCCAGAGTAAACTCTGTATCATGTCCTCTGCCAAATTTGACAGAAAAGTGATCCTGTGCCTAGGCCTGATTTAAGTCCAAATTTCACTGCTAAATAACATCAGTGTGCACAGTTTCAACAGTAATGCTTGTGGAACTAATACTACCTTGCAATAGTTTATTTTTTTTATAATATTTTAACTACTGCTTAGCTCTAATCTTGTTGTTGCTACTGCCTAAAGGTTTTGTCCTGTGTACATCAAGTAACAGAGTCTTCCCCAACCTCACCTGGATACATACAAATATACATCTATATACCTGCCTATATTGTGCCTTATCGGTTGGGGAACAAGGATTATGTATGATCAACAAAAAAGGCCAGCATATACTTCACTCAGTATCTGCCTGAGACTTGTGCTATGGAGTCATAGATCAAACCAAAAACACCATCTCATTGACAAAGTAGCTCACCAAACATAATTTTGAGGCTGCTGCCTTTTCCACCCTAAATTCTCACCCACCAGTTGCAAATCTTCATGATGCTTTAAGACTTATTTTTGAGCCAACTTCTTCATTTTTACCAATGTCTCCCTGTACTTCCCCATGTACTGTTCAATCCAGCTGCTGGACTTCTTCCCCTGTAACCCCATGGCCTGGGGGCAGATGGTGGTCTTTCCCTGGAGCACCAGCAGTTTGGGTCATGGTCTCCCCCAAAGAGTTGTGTGCAGTGGATCTCCACGAGGTGTGGGCACTCACACCCCCAGCTCAGGGGGTGGGGGTACCCCAGCCACCTGCCCAGGGCAGGCTGTGCAGTAAAGGTAAACTGCAGAGGCTAGGTTTTGAAAATTGCCTCTGCTAGTGCTTAATGACTGGAAACATGTGCGAGAGCTTTAGGCAATGGTCTGTGCTCAAAGACATTTGCAGGGATTTAAACAACACGTCCTTTAAACTCAGTCTTTGAAGGGAAGGGTAAAGGTGAAGCATGAGAGTATGCATCCTTCTCAATTCAAATTTTGTAATAACAGAACAGAACATCTAAGAGCATCTATCACTCATTTGCTGATGTGATTGCTATATATCCCTCTCCTTGATAACCTTCTGAGGCACTGTGGTCCAAGGTCCTGTGTTAGCTGAGCATTTGAGGTCTTCAGCTGAACAGAGTTTCAGGACGATGGTTATTTTTATCATTGTTAAATTACTTATGGTATCAGTTCTGTGTACTTGACTAAGTGGGCTTTGCAGTAATACCTGAAAACGTGTAGAAGTGAGCAGTACTCTGTTCAGACTGCCAGACAGCCAGAAAACCTGAAAAAACATCAAAAAGAAATCTGCAAATTTCCCAGAAAAAAAAAAAAGCAGGTAGAAAAACAGGAAATGTCTGTGGAAAAACAGACATATGGGAGCTCTAGTTCTTCTATAATCTTCCAGTAGAAGTAGTCTGGGCAAAGAATTCAACTTCTTGAAGGGTTGGGTTTTATCAATTTATTAAAAGAGTCTAATGATGTGTGAAACCTGGACTGGTCCCACCTAGTCCTTCTCACCTAAAAGCCACTCATAGAACAGACTCCTCCTGTATAAGTGTATAACAAAAAGATGGCTCATAGAAAAAGGAGTAGAGTGTATTTATTTGCACTTGTGGATTCTTGATATGCAGATACGGTATAAATACATGTACAAACAGAGGTGAATATTACTATGGGTTTCTTCAAAAAAAATATAGGCAAAGGATACTTATAGTTTATAGGTCAATTCACACCGTTTCTAAAAAAATAATCTAAATTATGTGTTTTGAAGATTCACTTCAACAGATAAAGTACTGGTTTAACTTCCAAGATCTAAATTATTATTTTAATGCAGCTGTCTGGCAGAGTTGATGTTAGCTTAACAAAGGGCCTGGCTGAAGATACATCTCTTGCTCATCTTCCAAAGTACTGAAATGAATAGAATAATTGACAGAGGACTGCAAAACTGGCCTTTTTACACTATTCACATTTTCAGCTGAGAGGTTTATCAAGCTTTTACCTTAGCTGCTAATCACTAATGTCAGTTTTAATGAAGTAAGATAGACACACACATTATAAAATACTTCTAGCAGATAGACCAAGAGGTAGAACAGGTTATAGAGAAAGACAGAAAAAGAAAAACTTGGTTTATTGAGCTCAGATTGTGCCAGTTGTTCAATATTTCTTAGTCTCACAGGTTCTTCTTCATTCCTTCTTCAGAAAGTGTCCAGAACCCTTCAGAAGTAATTCAAAATGGCAAAAGTAACATTTTTCTTTACCTCTACCTGGCAAATTTTCAGAGAGATACATTTACAGGATGGAAACTTCCTGCCCGGACTGGCCGTCCGTTAGTATGAGTAATGAGCAATCCATCCATCATTAGCATTAGTAAGTTTTCCATTTCACCCTCTTCCCTCTCTAAGTGCATGATTTAATTCACAGCACATAAACATTTATGCAGAAACCCTGTAAAAGGAAAACCATGCCCTGTATTATGGTCATATTTGAGACAACTACAGGCAGGTGGAGAAACTCACTTTAAAACAAACCCATGTCCAGTGTTTGTTCACAATATCTAATCTCTGTATTTTGTGTCTGTGACCAATTTTCATTAACCTCCTTTTCTTTTTTCCCCTCCACATGTGCAGATTTCACACTTGGCACTGCTTGAAGCTGGAGCTGCTAGATACCTAAGAGGAAATTTGTTCCTGGGACAAATACGAGTTCTGGGAGAGGTTGCTTTATCAACTAGGTTATAGGTCTAAAACTCTGTATCCCCTACTTTCAGTTCCCTGTTCTAGTGCAGACTCCTTCCTACCCTGACCCATGTCACTTTGGCGACGCTGAGCTGCAAGAGCTGGGTGGGTGCACGGGGAAGAGGTGTCCCATGATATCTGAACATCCAGTATTCTTCACAATGCAGAAGCAACTGTCTTCCTGTTGTGGGATGCCTGAAATATTTCTAGATTTCTCTTTTTAATTAAGTATTTGTGTTTCCTCTAGCTCCTTAGACCTGAGGCTGAGCCACCTCACTGCAGGGTGGGTCTAAGACTGTCCAGACACTGGGGCACGTATGAGGGGCTTTGGATAGCAACACTGCAATGACCGTGTGGCCAGGTGCTTGCCCTTTCTCTGCTGGGAAAAGCAACAAATTTCACAGTTCAGAAGAGTGGGGCCCTTCTCACACCTTTGAGACATGGCAGGAAATCCCTTTTAGTCAGTGTGAGTTTTCAGCCATATTCTCTGGGCTTTTCTTTGCCTCCTCAAAGGTTAGTGACCTCATTCTACAGACAGTGCACTTGGGGCTGAGGTGGTCAGTCTTGCCCTGCATTTCCAGCATCTGAGGAGCTTTAAATGGACTTTTAGTGACTGTCTTAATTCAACCTGCAGCTAAACATGTGGCTACCCTTTTATGCTCTCTGCTAGCCCTAAGAAGTCAACCTTTTCTTTCCATAAGTAAATCTGATTTCCTTGCCTGTTCCCCAAAATCTACACACAAAATTGTCTGTTTATTTGGTGCAAGTAGAGAGTAGCGACAGCAAAAGCCCTGAACTGCAGGCAGAGCTGTGAGGCAGAGCAAAGCAACACTTTTTCAATGAATACTCCCTGAGCCAAGAATACTATAAACCCTCCTCCTCCATCACCTTTCCTTAAAATTGAAATTATTAATGAGTCACACTTACATTTATATTCTTCAGAGCTCTACTTTAGAGAGAAACAATAGCCAGGTCTCCCTTTCCTTCCTCCTGGGTGGGCAAGCAGCACAATGCTAAAGCATTATCACATCAACTGCTGGGCTAAGAAGCTTGACCCAAAGCCCTGTGCCAGTGAATTATTTTCCCCTGACATATGGCTTAAGGCTGAAGGATTTGAACACTTAATTGGTGCATTTTCTTCAAGGCTTTAAAGGCTTGGCAAGGTGAGATTCCTGCTAATCAGTGATACAGCTGGGAAACAGCTCCTGCTGTGCATCACCAGCAGCCTCCACCTACAAGAACTTACTGAACTCATGGAGTTTAAGGGACTTGTATTATCTGAAACTGTTAAAATAATTTCTAAATTAAATTGTCCAAAGATTGTGTTTCAAACATCTTTCATAATTTGTATTCACTGAGACATGTAACTGCATAGATGTAATAATGTACGCAAAGAAGAACATCATGACTTTCTTGTACTATTGTGGTGGAGTGGTTCTTTGTTAACAAGGAAAACAAAACGTTCCCTGTAACTTTTGTCTTTTCCTGCAAGAGTTACCTCTGCCTTTCTATACAAGCAAGTATCCACAAAATTAACATCTTTACAGACTTTTTAAGTCACTGAAACTATCAAAACCCCCCCCAAATTACCTTCATCATTTGATGAGAAATTGGGGAAATTAAATCTTCATTCACTATTAGCACACCTGGAAAACTATTATTCAGATCATTCATTTTCCATTTTCATCCTGCCTTTGTACTCTACTTATACCTCTGACTTGTAAAACAATGGTTTCTGTAATACTCCTTACATTTTGCTGGCATTTTACTTGCTCTAAATAAATTAAATTACTTCCATTCTTGCTGATTTAGCAGTTCAGTCTCATCAGAAACCTTGTAAACCCACTCTTCACTGAGCTCCTGTGAGCTGGAAGTTCTGCACATGAAGGATTTGCAGGCCAGGCACATTATTATCACTATTCTGTTTTTCCAAGGCAAAATATTTTTCAAATTGATTTAGCCAAAATGATTTTTTTATAGAGAGGACAATAAAACTAAAGAGAACAGTTGCTGTACCCATTGGAGAGAAGAGAATCTCCCTTGAATAAAACTGTATCCAACCACAAACTGACAACTATTCTTACAAGTGAAAGACGTTCGCACAGGGCACACCCTTGCAGTCACGCTCACTCACATACACATAGAAATAAAACTGATACAATCTCAAAACATTAGGGCTGCTTTGGAAGGCATTCCACAAATATTTGTAGTAATTGAATAAAGTCAATCAAATTTCATTAAACATGTAAGCACAGAAGAGGGAAGCAGAGGTTAGAAATGTTCAAGGAATGCATGTTTAGGGCCCTAGTCCCAAAAACCTAGATATCAGTATAAATGCAATTTTAATCCTTTTTTTTTTGTTTTAATTCTGTTAATTTATTTCTCCTTTCCTCTGCTAAACACATGTAAAACTTGGAAGATGGTACAAAATTTCTCTGTCTGTTTTCTCTGCTCACCTCCACTGGCTAGTAGTGATTATTTTTTTTTTTTTTTATAGACTTCAAGCCTGCTTTTCATTCTGGCATTGTGTAGAAATTCTGGGAGAGTCAGAATAAGATGATCCTCGCTCACAACAAAGAACAATCCTGACAGAGATAATGCTGCTTTTCTTTCACTCCCTGTTTATAGTAGCATCACCCGCAGCTTTGCAGCACCTCTCTCGAATTTGTAAACGCCAGAGACCTTCAAACAAAACAGGGCTCAGCTTCTTAAAATATCTCTGACAACTTAATTAACTTTGCACACTGGCATCTCAAAACTGTCAATTGTAACGTAGTTCAAAGATCAATTAAAAGATCAGTTCTTTTTCTCTGTATATGGGAAAGCATTTCTACACTAGCAAATACCAATTTACACTCATTAAGTTCTGTGAATAAGCCTCCTCCCACGCCGGGGGTCCCATTGAAACACGCTCTTCACAAATACAGTAGGTGTAGTGTTTACCTATTGCTTAACTGTGCTGAATAAGCTCTTTGGCAAATAAAAGGATTCTTGCTGGCCCCAGGTATCAGAAGATGCACTATGTGCACTCTGCTGCAGTCATTTACCACGCTTCCTCATCTTCCTACCAAACAATTTTTAATTAACAGATTTTTTAAACAGTTAGAGCTAAATCCCTCTGTGCAGCGATGGTGTAAAACCACTGGTGTGAATTGCTGTAACTCTCTGGTGTAGATTTCATGGATGCCATGTAATCCCAGCATCCCCTTGTTTGGTCATTTTTCTGCTCTTACATTGTGGGTAGTAAACATTCAGTGTCCCATGTCAGGACAGCCATGCAACCCAGCACACCTGGACTGGCTCGGCAGGGCCCTCAGCTGCTCTCCCTACCCCTGGCATGGGCACCATGCCACCTGGGTGGAAGCCATTTGTGATAAGCACATTGGTGAGGTTTAACTGGGAACTGTTTGTGTGCCTCCATACAAAGTGGTTCTCATGGCATATTAGGTGCCATAAAAGTTGTTTGTATTTACTTGACAGCTGTTTTCTGTCTTACTAAGGTTCATTTCTATCCCAAGGTGCAGCAATACCAATAAACTTTATCCTTTAGACCCCTCCATGACTTACATTATTTTATGTTTATTAGCTTGCTTGGTTTTTTGGAGAGCAAACAAGGACATCAGTGGTGACATTTTGGGGGTTCATGTGCTTGGAACTTTACTGTGGATATGTATAAAATCTGTTGTCCAGCTGGGGGTTGAATTTTGCTTGTATTACAGGCTGCCAACACATCTCTGACATTTCGATTTGTTACACTGTGCTAAGTCCTGCATTCTCTTGACTTCTCACCCATCCCACCCTCTGCCACAGGCTACGAATCTAGAACAAAGCTTGAACATGACAACAAATGAAGTTTGGGAGCCAGAGGAAAGAAGTCAGAAGGAAGATTTTGCCAGCACTGTACTTAACAGCCTTTTTCCCACAGGCACTATAAATTTTGTGTGACCAACTAAAACTGAACAAGCTGGTCATTTTTTAATCCACATAACTTTTACATGCATCTATTTAAAGGCATATAAACAAATGTGTACACACATATGTAATTACATATATACATATGTGTGTGTTCACCTACTTGTGTATATATAAAATGTGCAGATATGGGAGAATTGTATGGTGGTGTGATGGGATAAACGAGCCTGACAATTATATGAAAACTTAAGAGTAAAATTGGCCACTGTTTGAATAAGCAAAAAATTAGATGGTGGCTCTTCCAAACAGGTCATGCATCATCTTTACAGCACAGAGGTACGTCCTCAGTATCTTTCACTTAAGCAGTGGAAAAAATATTTTGAAGTATTTTAAGAAAAGAAGGCAGGGAAATTCAATTTTATTTGTTTATGTTTCTTTCTATAAAATGTTAAATATCAAAAATGTAACTATATGAGGTCAGAAGAAAGCATAAAACCTTCAAACTATGATCTAAACCAGATTTCAATGCACATAAAAAGGTCAGATCAAAACTTCAGCTACTACAGACTTCCATGGATAGATTTGAGTTTTATACGCTTTGTCAGACACCTGATACAAAGCTCTTCTGAGCTGCAGGATGTTAGACTTTATTGTCGTAACACTTGTAATGAAAAGATAAATGCTCCATAATAGTTTCTTAATATTATTTGTTAATGTTGTAATTGGAATGTTTGCTGCCTGAATATATTGCTTTGACTAATAGGTCTATAAGAAAAAAAGGAGAATAGCTCAAGGGAGGCCTCTTGGGGGTGTTAAGAGAAGTCAGGCTGCACAAACCATTGACAGAAGATAATACAACTTTATGGAGTCTGTACACCTAAAAATATTTTTTTCCCAAATGCTTCATTCCTATTGATAAAAGAAACAGCTATTTGAGTGTAGTAGGCTGTCTGCTCTTTGTAAACTGTTAGTCAAAACCTTCCAAAGGAAAGACCTGCAAGTTTTCAAGCTTTTTGGCTTCAAGCTTTCCAAGCCTTTCAAACTTTTTGGTATGGTAAACATACAAGATATACAGGAAAATGTAGCCTTCTGCATAGGCTAGGACTGCAGTTCCTGTCATTTTGGGTATTCGAACAGACCAGAAAGAGTTCCTGTCATGACAAAGGTATATTCAGATATTTTAAAAGTTTTGTTGTGTGGGTTTTTTTTAGGGGGTGAGAGTGTTTATATTTTGTTAAAGGACTCTCTAGGTACTATTCTCTCTAGATACTCTCTAGATACTATTCTCGGAAGCAGACGCAGTAGTAGCTATGAAGGCCAGTTTCCTGCCCTGTTTGGCCCGACCTTGCCAGGCCACAGGCATCCCCTGCCAAAGCATCCCCTGCTGAAATATACCCCCCGCCTCCTACACAGCCAGCTTGCCCTGAGACCCCCTCGGGCCACTCTTACAAAGAAGGGCATGGACTGCCGGAGAGCTTCTGTGTCTGTGGGTTTTATTACCTCTGCTCACAGAGGACAAACACATTTAATATTTAACATTTCCTATATGTTTAAAACCAGCGCTGTTACTGTAGTACAAGGAGGGCAGCTGACCGACCTCACAGCTGGCTTTAAAGACAAGCAGCCAGGCAGTTCTCACTGCCCTACATGATAGCCTTCCTCTAGTGCAGAGCAAAACAAGTCACCCAGTGTGCAGATGGGAGGAGCTCACCTGAGCTGAATTTTAGCTCTTTCTGTCATGAACAGGCTGTGCTTTGTGCCGGTTTCTGTTCAACTACAGGAGAAAAAGCTTTCTTCCTTACAACATTTGAAACAAAAAAGCAAAATAAAAATGCATTTCTAACTGATTGCCCTATTAAAATTCCTCAGGATTGTACAAACAAAGAAAAAGGGGGTTTTTGAAACTTTTTTTAAATAACATGCAAGTGCTGAGATAATACAATGTTGGGTGTGCTGTGGAAACCTAGACAGATCAGACATTGGATATATAGTATTTGTTTTCTGAGTCTTTGCCCACACAGAGTTTTCTTGTAGTTACTAAACAAAGGTCCTGGGAAGACGGAACTCTCAACCAACTGCATTTTGTTCAGGAAAAATATAATTCTTTAAAAGGGTTTCTCTATTTTGTTGTTCTGAAGCAATCCAACCCAATCCTTTAAAGTGACACTTCAATAAAATAGTCTCAAAAGGGATAACATGTTTTAAATCTCTTTTTATCCTGTAAAACAAAGAGTTCTGCCCATCACAGTGGGAGACGCACACATGTCGCCTGGCTGTGTCTGACTGTCACATATCACAGACAGATGAGATGAGCTTCTGGAACAGCCCAAAACATTGATATTGTAATAGCTCTAGTTTTTGCATCCTTGGCTGATTTTGTCATTTGTTCTTGATTATACAGCTAGCAAGTGTAGGTAGGTTGCTGCTATAGCAAGAGTCATTCAAGCTTTGCATTTCTACACTGCAGATACTCTCAAATAGTGAGTCCAACTCTCTGTTTTGCATTCAAAATAAAGTGTGTTGTATAATTTCCTTGGCCTTGGGGATAATCAGTCCCTCCTTTTCGCATACTGCAAAATCCAGTTTTCTATTAGTTTAACCACTGACACCAGCAGCTACAATAGAAATAAACAAGAGTAGTGCAGAGATGAATGAGACTGTATGGAGTTTCATTGTAAATATCCCCCCCTAAGGGGGTTTGTTTTTCCCCCTAGTGATTTTTTTTCTGCTACTGTTATGGACCTTGCAGCTGAAAGGTAATTTCCAAAACAGAACTTCTCAAAAAGGAAAGGACTCAGGAGAATCCCGAGTCTTTACTTCACTCTCAGAAATACATCATAGCCCTCTTGGCATATTTTACCATAATCATAGATCACTGGAATAATTTATTTAAATCAGAATTAAGATTTAAAAGTAGCATCTCAATGACATGAAAAGCATGCTACCATCTCAATCCACTTACACAATTAGATGAGTTGTACATAAAGATCTTTGGGGATTACTGCAGCAGAGATCAGCTTGTTTGGTTCTCGGAAGGAAATATTTCTTTAGAAGAAAGAAATTAAGAACTGCTGTTCTTTGAAGTATTGGCAAAAAAACCCCCACAAAAACCCAGACTGCAAACAATGCATCAGGGTTACGTGGCTCTGCATTTTATTTCAGGCAATTACTGATCAGGGAAGATCCTGTGGTAAAGGAGCGAGGAGGACTCAGGCATTTGGTGTCTAATGGGCTGACACAGATGGTCCTGTGCTCCTGCTGCAGTGACTTTCAGCTTTGCTAAGGTGCCCTAAGGCCCTGTGATTGCATATGCTGGAGGTCATTCTGAGCAGGCACTCTAACTCACAGGTCACACTTGCAGTATGCTGATTGAATTCCTTCTCATTTTTGGCCCCTGTATCCTCATCAGTTTAATGCTACTTTTCTTCTCACTGGAGTGATGTGAGGCTATATGCATTGATGTGTGTTATATACATCATAAGAATGCAATAAAGAAAAAACACAGAAAGCCTAGAAAATAAGGTAAAAATCAAGTACCACAAATACACCTATTCAAAACTGAATTTGGAAGTCAGTAACTCTGGTGTTCTATTTTAAATTCCCCTCTGATTTTTATCTGAATATGTAGATGAATTGCAAAAGATCTATAATATTTCAATTTGCTGAGCAAAATTATAGCTAACACCACAAAGAAAGATGCTGAAAGAAATTTTTTAAGGTTTTTTATATTTAATCCACTGAAAACAGTTTCTCCTAATAGGCGTTTTTAATACTGATTAGAAATGATAGTTTTGTCTGATGTCACTCTGAGTTAAAGCACAGAATTTTGCCTAAAGAGAGAAGATAAAATCAGCACTGTATCTATGGTCAATTTTCTATACATTTTACTTTATTTCAAAGAGGAAATAAGGGAGTTCTTTATATCTGCTTTTAAAGTGGACTGTTGACAGGGAGGTTCTGCTTTACCCTGTTCCTCTTCTAGCTTGTGCATTTATCTCTTTAGCTTTCTGAGGCATGTTGTCTCTCTTTGTTCTGATAAGAATAATCCGCTGATTCTCCTTCCTTTCCCTGAAGTATTCACACCAAGGCTGGAATAAACTGACACCCGCATGGCATTCATCCAACTGAATGGTGGGGTGCTAGGAGCAGTGCGGGGCCGTGGGAGGACAGGTCAGCTGGATGACCCTTGGGGCAACCAGGCTGACTCTTATCCCTAGAACTGTTGACCACTGTCACAGCACAGTGTAATCACATTTTATACCATTACCCTTTAGACCTTTTCTGTTGGACACACTAAGCGGTTTACACCTTCTCCTGGGACACAATCCTCCAGAGATTGTACATGTACATTTTAACCCGATTTCCAGGTAAAAACCTTCTAATCTGTCTCATGCAGCCTTTGGCCCGGAGTAGGGAAACTTCATAAACAACAGAAGAATCTGGATGAAAAGATGAGGATGGAAAGCCAGCTGTACGTTTTAAACGTGTTGACATCTGCATAGTCATCTGTGCACACAGACCCCATCAGTAGGGGTCAGTCCCACCCTGCTGGAATGGTGGATTTCTAGGGAAAGGACAATGTGATTAGCTCTGATTTCTTCTCTAGATTTGCTGACTTGCTGTCTGATATATTGTTGTCTTGGAGTTCTTTGTGGAGTTCCTATCAGTATGGAAAGCACCATCATTAAGCCTTGAAATCCACCCAGGTTGCAATTGTACAGGCTTCAGCAGTTCCAATTTAATGCATTCTTTAGGAAGCCAAAGATTATTTTCTTGCCACCCTTCCTGAATTAGGCATTTTTATCAGGGAATTAGAACAGTGAACTCAAAGCTACAAGACTTCCTGTATAAATTGCTGTACTGGAGGATATAATATTTTTAAACTTGTATGAAATTTGACTGGAATTTAAAAAAGGGGAGAAATCAGAGGAAAAACTTTTTAAAAAATCCCTGTCTGAAGTGCATTATGATACTGTTATTCAGAAGATCCTAAAATAGAAAAAATATCAGCAATTTGTCCACTGCTATTTCTCAACTAATAAGAAAGCCTATAATATTTATTTCTCCTGGTTTGCAAATCCTAAGAATTTTCACTGTTTAATGGCATTGTCAAATCAAAATCAACTGCAGCATAGTGCTAGAATGTGCCTGCGAGCCATTTTGGTTTCCGTGCTCAATTTCAACATTCTGCTTATAGGCATTTCATTATAAAAATAAGTTGAATACTTTAAAAAGTAAGTTTTTATTTCATAATAGGGGATGTGTGTTTTCTGTCTATCCTCATGCTCACAAAAGGACAGAGGAATTTGTACAAGAGGAGAGAGAAAATGCTGAACAACAAATTGGTATACATTTGAACATTCTAAACTACCTGTTTATTAAAAAAAAAAACTTTGTGTGACATTTCAGTTGTCTATTTTTTGAGAAGCAGACAAACAAAGATACCTTGTTTGCAAAATCAGCAGCCAAAAATTGATTTTAAGAGTTCAGAGGTTTAAACTCTTTCAGCACTGGAGTTTATAAGGAAGTATTGGGGGTAGACCAATTCAGGCTCTGATCCTCAAAGTTAAAATTACTGGGATCACTCTTACACTTAAAATTAATCAACTGGTAAATACTTGAAGAACTAGGATTAAAACAATCAATCAATCCATCCATCAAACATCCCCCCCCCCCAAAAAAAAAAACAACCCCCAAAAAACACTTCTTGTAGTTAACAGTGCAAAGAGATACTTTACAACTTCCTTGTAACTGTGCAGTTCTCATTTACAGTATCTGCTTCCAATGGAGCTTTCTTTACACGCCTCTGCAACTGAACAGACTGTGCACCACAGACACTTCTGCTCACAAATATAACCACCCTAAAACCAATTTGTTCTCTCCTTTGTTTAGCTGCTATTTTAAAAGATTCTCATTTTTTTCTTCTTTTCTTTTCTTTGTTACTCCCTAATACTACTGCTATGCTTATCTACTACATTCAAGAAAGCTGCTAGTTTATGGCACTGGCACCTGAGTCTTGTCTCTCCATTTCCTCCATGCCTTAGCCTCTGGCAGTAGAGGAGGAGGAAGGAGATGGCTGACTGAAGGACAAACTGAGGGAATGGGAAGGACAACAGCTGAATAAAATGAGACAGGAAGCATATGGGAAGTACAGAAGGTCATGATTCAGGGATCAGTAATGACAGTGAAGGTGACTGACATGGAGACTGCCATGGGTTAAAATTATCTCTTCTTTTCTTTGCTTCAGCATGCCTTCAAGTTGGTATGCAAAGGAGATCAATCCCACCACATATTTAGAATTTTCAGAGCAAAGTTCTTACTTTTTCTGCTCTGGAAAGGAAAACGTACTGCCACGTCATTATTTTTGTCTGAAAGTGCCTTTAAGAAACTTCATTTATGGTTTGATACAGTACAAGTAACATTACCCCTAAAACTGTGCAAGGGGATTTTGTTCAGCAAAGAATGCTCTATTGCATCAAGACAAGTAACCCATTTTTTTTGCTTTATATAAGAAAATCATGTGTCCATCAATCAGTGAAGTTCCTCCTGTCTGTTAAGTGACACTTGTCAAGGCTTAAGCGTCTGACCACAAGTTTCCTATAAGGAAACTATAAGGAAGAGAGGTGAGCATCCTTGTCAAACAATTATCTCAACTCCTTCAATACTGTATTCAGCTTTTGCTTACAATAAGGCCCCTCATGTCTGCTACTTGATTTTCAGCTGAGAACCTTCTTCTTGAGTTCTCCTCAAGTTATTCCCTCCTGATAACTTAGAGGAACATAACAGAGGAATGACTAACACCTTCCAGCATACGTAACCCCTGGTGTGTGGTGATACAGCTTTTGGGGAATGCGATAGAGTGAGATTTTAAGTTGCCAACAAAATAAGGCCCCAGTAAGGGCCATTCTTGTGGCTTAGACACGTCGGTTGCAGAAGGGGATAAAGCTATCATCACTGCAAAGATGTGAGAGTTCATTCTCCACCCCGTGCGGTACTGGATTATGATCAGTGACTATCAGGCTAACTGTGGTGGGTTGCCCATCATATGGGGGCTGCTAGCTACAGCTTTGGCAAATTTGTTTAAATCTGAGAGTCCCATTGCCTTACTCCTTCCAGACAAGGCTGATTAAATAATCTGAAAATGTCTATGGGCATGACAACATTGTGGAGGTCTTCAGTATCAGCACAACGTTCAACACAATGCATCTCTATTTCAAAAGTTAATTGAAATCCCCATGGGTGAAAAAAGCTTATGTAACATTTGCTTCACTCATGGCTCACTGTGGGATACAGTGATGACTCCCAACTCACTGTGATGGATAGGCTCAGAACAGCAGTGGTTGACATTTTCTACATCTTGGCCCTTTAATATGTTTTATGTTTGCACAGTTGCAATGAACATTCTCTACTGCCTTTAATCCTGGCTGATAAATGAAGCACGAGTCTCCCTCTAACCTTGGATACTCTCACAGCTAATGCTTGCTTGATATGATCTGCATTTTTCCATGGACTCTGTTGGAAACTGTCCAGTTAGCTCTCCCCAGCTATTAAATGAACATTGCCATTGACTGCTTAATGCTTTTCATAAAAAAATATTAGGCATACCTGATTTTTTTACCATACAATTGCCATAAATATAATTTAACCAGTTTCACAGGTTGTATAAAATCTGTACAAAAGGGTCAAGAATTGAGTCACAGATCATACAGCAAACGGCAAAAGAAAATCCTTGGACAAATAAGGATTCTGTCTCACTGCCTGTAAACTGATTTACATCTAAAGCCAAGCAGGCAATCTCTGTGTCTCAGTCAAGGAAAAGCAGTCTAATTCTGACCTCATATCTGGAATGAGATGAATGTGAAAAAGAAAATGATAATGCTAGGAATAATTCCCCTCCTTTCTTTCTCACATGTCAAAATTATACTTGAGGAATACTTGTGATATATGGTTCTCCATGTATCTTTTCCCTTCTAGTTATAACCTTTTTAAAGCACACACTTTACTAATGAAAAAAAGCTGCAGATATGACAGTTGACACCACAAAAACAAAGAGACAAGGTTACTGGAACAAAACCAAGAAACAAAACTGATGAAAAGCCTTCAAGTACAGAGCAGGCTGATGAAAATCAGTGTGCACTGCATGATTTGAGTAAAAAGGGGATGAAATAAAAGAGAAGCAGGAAAGACTGATGAAAACCGAGGGCTGCAGACTCATGAAGAAAGAATAAGAAGCTGATGGCCCTAGACTTGGCTTTTGTAAACTAGAAACTCTGTAATGCATTTAGAATTTAATGGAGAAACCACTGACTGTGGCATCAAACCACAAGACAGAATGAGGAGGAAGGTTACAGAAAAAAAAGTTGTCTCGTGGGTTAATGAAAAGAACTGAGAGGTGATAACAAACAAAGTTTTTCACCATTGTTCTAACTGTATCTGAAAGCACGTTGCTGTGTCTCTTTCTATCTTTTGGGCCCTAAAAATGGCTGGACAGCCCACAAATTGTGTAAAATTAACCAGCAGCTAGAATGGGTTCTGATTCAATGCATGTATCTTCAGCTTCTTTTGCTGAAGCTCCTACCAACCCAAGAAGGGAATGTTAGAAGTTATTCTCTTACATTATCACTTACTACTCAGTAATTCTTACACTACCATAGCTTCCTCTGTGTAGGTAGGAAATGCAATTGCATTCCCACACACTTTGGGGATAAATCACAGACTGTTAAGGATTGGAAGGGACCTTGAAAAACCATCTAGTCCAACCCCCCTGCCAGAGCAGGATCACCTACAGTAGGTCACACAGGAACATGTCCAGGTGGGTTTTGAATGTCTCCAGAGAAGGAGACTCCACAACGCCCCTGGGCAGCCTGTTTCAGTGCTCTGTCACCCTCACTGTGAAAAACTTTTTCCTTATGTGTACATGGAACCTCCTATGCTCCAGCTTGCACCCACTGCCCCTTGTCCTACTGTTGGGCATCACTGAGAAGAGCCTGGCTCCAACTGCCTGACATTTGCCTTTTACATATTTATAAACATTAATGAGGTCACCCCTCAGTCTCCTCTTCTCCAAGCTAAAGAGACCCAGCTCCCTCAGCCTTTCCTCATAAGGGAGATGCTCCACTCCCTTAATCATCTTGGTGGCTCTGTGCTGGACTCTCTCCAGCAGTTCCCTGTCCTTCTTGAACTGTGGGGCCCAGAACTGGACACAATACTCCAGATGCGGCCTCACGAGGGCAGAGTAGAGGAGAGGAGAACCTCCCTCGACCTACTAACCACACCCCTTCTAAAGCACCCCAGGGTGCCATTGGCCTTTTTGGCCACCAGGACCCCCGGGTCTATTTCCCCTACACTGCTCTCCAGCAGGTCTGTCCCCAACCTGTACTGGTACCTGGGTTTGTTCCTGCCCAGATGCAAGACTCTACACTTGCCCTTGTTGTATTTCATTAAATTTCTCCCCACCCAACTCTCCAGCCTGTCCAGGTCTCGCTGGATGGCAGCACAGCCTTCTGGTGTGTCAGCCACTCCTCCCAGCTTCGTATCATCAGCAAACTTGCTGACAGTGCACTCTGTTCCCTCATCCAGATCATTGATGAATATATTGAATACTACTGGTCCCAGTACCGACCCTTGAGGGACTCCACTAGACACAGGCCTCCAACTAGACCCTGTCCCATTGACCACAACTCTCTGACTTCTTCCTTTCAACCAGTTCACAGTCCATCTCACTACCTGATCATCCAGACCACACTTCCTCAGTTTAGCTGCAAGAATGCTGTGGTGGACAATGTCAAATGCTTTGCTGAAATCAAGATAAACCACATTCACTGCTCTACCATCATCTCTCCACTTGGTTATGTCCTCATAAAAGGCTATCAGTTTGGCGATAGCGAAATCCAACTAATATTGCCAGAAAGACATTTCTTTCCTTATAAATTTCACCACACAACTTCAGTACATGGAATTAGAATCCCAGGAATCCCAACACTTATGCCATTGATGTGGGCACTAAAATATTGTTTTGCTCTCTACTGTCACTGTCTAGTATGTAAAAGTGCAGGTGATGAGCTTTTTAATGTTATTTTTAAAAAGCAGATAAATTTTAACCACAGAATACTGCATTACAGTAAGGTCTTTTTAAAAACTGTAAAACCAAGGAAACAAAGCAAGGAGGACTTTGATGTTGCAGCTGATGTGAATTCTTCTGTCATGCTCCAGTACTGTCATACCATGGGCTGTTCTACCTTGTAGGCATCTGTCAGTCAGCGCAGCAGATGATATGAATGACATGAGAATATTGCAATGAGAGTTTAAACAGATTTCTGTCTGAATGCTTGTGTGACTTCTAAGTCATGACTTAAAGAAAATTTAAAACAATAATTGCTAGAACTTGGCATATTGAGAGAATTGCAAAAGAGGAAAATAAGTTTGACATCAAACCACACTGTTTATACCACAAACATTCAGCTAACAAAGGATTAAAATAAGTTAAAATAAGAATTCCTCCCCTGTACAGGCATTCAGTCCTGTTCCTGGTTGATTTACCCCTCTTAAACAGTGCTCAGTGATTTAGTTATACTTTTGGCAATTTATTTATTTTTTATTTTTTTTTTAAACTGCAGTTTTGGTAAATTCAAAGCTAGCCAGGAAGTTAAGTCATATTCACTGCTCTGTCAGATAATGCAAGGGTACTTTCTCAGGCTGTGGAGAATCCTGTTTTCTTTTCTGTCAGACAGGATTTGACCCCATGGTCTCCACATTCCCCAGAAGGAGCCCTAGCTACCAGGCTGCTTGTTAGCCCCACTGCTGGGCTGTGCTTCCAAGCCCCTTCTTCCTGCATTCACACTAGCCCTACTGAGACAATGATGACTATACCCTGTCTTTAGGGTATTTGCTGTTGGGGTGGAGGCAGAAAAGCCAGGGTGCTAGCACCCTTCCTTCCTTTGTTCTCACATGGAAGTTGGCTAGGGCAATGCATACCCACCCATAATCTCAACAGTGAATCTGGGGGAAGACAACAGAAGGGCAGAGACTGCAAGTTTATGTAGATAATAACAGACAGGGGTGGAGGAGGGATGACTGAGTGCATGCACTTCTGTCTCTGCTGCCCAGTACAGGGTGTTGTTCTAGAAACAGTTATTTAAAATCTAAATAAATCTTAGGCTGCTGGGAATACCCAAAGAGCTACCTAGCACGAAAAAAAATAGCAGCAGGGTTCATTTACTAAAAGCAAGTGTAGTGCATTGCACTGTATCATGCTGTTTAGCTCCCAGCAGAAATGGCTCATGTCTCTGTGTGATCTTAGCCTAACCCTAAGCAATGATCTGTTCACTCAGATGTCTCCTACTCCCTGCCCTCTCCTCAAGTGTTTCACGTTCCTCTTCTGCCTCCCAAGCACCACCCTCACACGTGCTCCAGAGTCATCTCCCATTCTGCCAGTCCTCTCCTCATCCTCCCTCTGCTCCTCCTAATAATGCTGTTTGCTCCTTTGTCCTTTTTTTGGTATATCTCATTCCCCTGCTCTTGGAAATTTAGCTTTACTTTTCTCCACCCCATCCCACCTGGCACATGTATTGCATTAACAGCCCCTCAACTAAATCTGTAGACTGCAAATATCTTCTTGAGCAGAGAGAGCAGGTCCAAAGTCTCTTCAGGCATCTGCCTTTTACAATCTTTTTATAAAGCACTTATCAAAAACATGTCATAATTTATTACTCTTTTTTGTGAGATTAACATCACTTGATTCATTTATATACAGCAGGACTATTACTCATGATCCATAATATTCTATAATAATAGTTAAATACTTCTTGGGACTTCAAAGTCTTGCTAATGCCATGTCAATGGGAGCAGAGTATATCAATATTTTTGAAGGTATCACCCAGACAGGCTCCTTGTTACTATAATGCTTCAGATACCAGGTAGGCTTAAGAAGATAGGGCAGCTGTCATCTTCTACCAGCTGCCACTCAGCAAGACTCTGAAGCTCAAGAGGTCAGTTGTGTATCCCAGGACACAATATCAACTCACATAAGCTATGTTACCCTATCAAAACTGGAGCTCATTTATGTGCCATCTGCACACTGAATTAAAACATCTCATAAGAAAGGTAAAATTTAAAAATAGTATTTGCACCTTTTGATGCAATCAGAAAACTCTCCTGAGTGTCATATGAACGCAGGGCTCGGAGATTTGAAGTGGCATCATATACTTGAACTGAACAGAAAGCTTTTAAGTTGTACCGTGCTGTATGTACATACACTAGATCATATAAATTAAAATTCAGTGATTTATTAGTCAGGGAAGATAAAGAAATTGTCTTTCCTTCAGGCTTCCTGTCTTCTGAATGAAAAACTAAATTACTCCATACTACCATGCAGGAAAAAAACAAAACAAAACCACCAAAACCCAAAACCAAATCAAGACCAGCACATGAATATAAAGATATTATTTTTCTTACTGCTTCTTAATTGTTCTGAAATTTCATTAATAATTCCTGTTAATTAAATTTTGCTGATTTTTAGAAGCCACATGAATTACTTGCACAGAATAATTTCTGTTCAAAAAATTATTTTTTGTTCATTACACAGGGTGACATTTCTCATACAGAGAAAATTGGAAGCACAGAGTATGGAGATCAGGAGTTGTGTTTGGACAAATGGTGCAATTTTTGTGTTTGAACAGGTAATTTTAGTCGATAGGACATTGCACATTAATGCTTACAGTAATTAATTGAAAATGCACTTTTCTGAATAATTAATTTGCAAGATTAGGACTCCATACATATAGGACCTGTGCTAGTCAGATTCTGTCACTTGAATATTCATGGAAAAATGCCAAAAAAATACAATCAGGTGAAGTAAATGTTTCTAGAATCGAAGATGACTTGTGCAGCACAAGCACAAGTTTTCTGATACTGATTCAGTGCCATTTGGATAGACTGTGATTCAAATTACACTTAGACA
Source organism: Antrostomus carolinensis (assembly GCF_000700745.2). Taxonomy (NCBI): domain Eukaryota; kingdom Metazoa; phylum Chordata; class Aves; order Caprimulgiformes; family Caprimulgidae; genus Antrostomus; species Antrostomus carolinensis. The sequence continues at coordinate 79,479 of NW_010289080.1, read as the reverse complement.
GCTTTGAAAAGAAATTTTAGGCAAGCAAGAACACAAATGTTACAGTTTTATGTTTGTAAAGATCAATACTGCATTGCCATTCCTGATGACCATCATTTTAAAATAAAACAACAAAGTTAACATTATTACTAACTTGCTTTTTTAACCTCCTGAGACTGATAGACAAGTTTGTTAAATTAGTGTTCTCTGTTGAAGCTATGCAGAGTTTGCTACATTAAAATGATTTTTTCATTTTTCTCTATTTGCAAAACTGAGAATTATTTCATTGGCTCAGTGTGAAACGAACTGTACTGGCCTGATCATCAAGTGCTGCACTGGTGCTGCAGGATCTGCTCAAATGCCGTGTCATAAACTATACCTTTGAGAGAAAATACATCTGCATGAACATTTCTGCCCTGCAAGCAGGCTCTGCTTCAAGACAAAATGGCAGTTTCTGCTGAAACGGGATGTGGGAGCCTTTTGCTTTAAAGCAGTTCTGAGAAAAGAAGTCAGAGCAAGCATGCTGTATCCACCAAGCAGGGCTGAGTCTGGGAAACCTTAATAAGCAGTAGCTCCCGTTTCTCCCACAACATCTGCTGCCGTGGGTATTTCTCAACATGGATGGTTAACGTGCTTGCTCAGTATGATTCAGGAAGTGTCTTCTCCGTTTCACTGGAGGAGCTCTGCTTCAAAGTTCAAACCTGCTACTCACAGGAAATAAGAACCTGAAACTTGCAGAGAAAAGGAAGTGGAGTAAATGGAGAGCTGGCAGATGTAGCTGCATGCCAGGGATGATCCCACCAGTCCATAAATATTGATGATTTTGCAGTCTCTGAATGCAGATTATTCAGGACCCTGAAGCCTGCAGCTGCACATTCACAGCTTGCTGCTCTCTGAAAGAGCATTCCTGACCTGAGAATGTGCATACGCCTGTCTGAGAATCCTCCACTGCTCTTTTTAACTCTGCTGAAACAACTCTCCTCCTTCTCCTGGAATATCATAATAATGCTAAAGGGCAAACAACAGGCTTGTTTTGCAAAACCCATTTGCCTTGCAACAGTTAGAACAGGTTGCTATAAAAACATGTTGCTACAAGAGAAGAGATAAAACTCTTCCCTTTCTTCTCCTCTATATATTTTCTTCATATTGCTAGTTTTTGTCTAAGACTAATTAATAGAAATAAGGAGAAATATCTAGATAGCACAGTGACAGTTAATTGTTGGGAGTCTCATGCATAATCTAAATGTATTTGGCAATAACATCAGCAAAGGGATATCTTAGTTTTCCACCTCCACTTAGGCACGGATCCAGCTAAATTCTGGGACTCAGACATCCTTAGGAGAAATTAATTTAAGATTCAGGCCTAAGATTGGACCATAAATTCAATAAGCCAAAACTGGACCTGACACTCTGAGGATAATAAAGAAATCTAGGAAGGTATTGAAGTCTGAACAAGGACAACCCAAGCCACAAAGGATTCAGCAATGTATTTCAGCATCTCTGAGAAAAAAAATAAAGTATTAGGACCCCAGAGAGCCCATCAAGGGTCGGCTCGTGTTTAGGATAAAATTTAAGAGCGTACCATTTTCTCATACTCTAATTGAACGACAAAAATAGCAATGGCTTAATATTTGCTTCTTACTTGGAAAATAAATAAATAAACCCCAGAGTTTATTTACTGTTATATATTGCATAGGTATAAATTTATTTATGTATGTTATTATAGCTATATATGCATATATATACACACACACACATACAAACTCATTATTATTGTTCTTCAGTACGAGGCTATCACAAATTCAGGCTTAAGGCTTGATTTTTACCACATTAAGTAAGGTCTTACTCTACATGTATTTTTAATGACCTACCTGTGCCCTTGGTCTTCTGTGTTCCAACAGAAGTCATGATCTTTCAACCAGCATTTGCAAAAATACTCATAGGTATAACAGAGTTGCTTTAAGTGCTCTGAACATGGTCCATGCAGAAAAAAGGCTGGAGCTCAGGCTATTAAACCAGATCTATTCTGGACAACAATGACATATGTTTTAAATTTTCACAGAACTTCAAACATGTATAAGGGCTTTCCTGAGGAGAGATGCTTCCCTTTCACTGGGGTCTAGTACAGAAAGTGCAAATTAAATTAGGAGTGAAATTGGGCACAGGTGTGTAGTGTTACTACATCTTGCAAGTAATCTTGTGCCTCAAACAGCATCACAGAATTATCATTTCACCCCTGGCGTTTTTGCGAAGTGTTTCAGACACTACAGCTCACCTATTCGTGAAAGGAATTTGCTGTCGAAAAGCCTGTTAAAAAGCTTGGACTTGACTTTCTGTTATAGATTACCAGTAGCTTTAGAGGTTAATCAGTTAATTGGCAATTATTTTGGAATATTACTATCACCTTTATTTTAGGTCTCATTTGGACATAAAAATGTTTTGCTTCTGTGCCATTCCCAGCTTCTTCTGGAATCAAACTTCTTGTCCAAGTTCAAAACAGTCCTGTCTAATCCAGCCATGTTAGCACTGATCTGTGCTTCTTTCTCTCTAGCTCAGTGTCCTGGTTTTATTTCCAGCTAAATGGCAATGCAAAGTCAGAAGCAATTCCTGTTGAGCATGCATATGCAGCTAACCTGGAGATTTGTATGGAAATATAAAACTGATTAAGATAGTTTTAAGAAACATTTCCATGGACTCCCACCAACCTATGTCAAGCTGTCTTTCTTCTTTCTCCTTAGCTTCATTTTCTCTTTTTCTCCTTTTCCTATACAGTTGCTTACTCACAGTAGGGTCATCACTAATGCCTTCCAAAACTTTACGAGAGTTGGTGAAAGAGCTCTTTGTAAACTATGAGCAATAACATCTCATGCTGAAAGCACATCTAGACACAGTACACAATATGCAAAAAAAGAGATAACTAGGTTTGAATAAATTTTTTTTTAAATGACCTCTTTTTTCATCTGCCTCTGCTGAATCATTAAGCCAAACAGATAAAATCCGTGTTTGAAAACTTGGGGCATAAAGATTCATTAACGCTAGTGCTTTCTGTTATGGAAATGTCTGGGACTCCACACAAGCTGCCCGCGCTAACCACCTGTCAAGATGAAGCCTGGGGGACCTGAAACTGCAGCTCTTCTTCAAGGAAACCTGCTGGATTGGCTGGCACATACTCTTTTGCAAGCTTAGTCTTTGTACTCTTGCCCTCTGTTGGCTTTCCTTGCTTTAACAATATGTTAAACTTTAACTTGCATACTTGCATTCACGTTAATTCACTTTTATTTAAAATTCTGATGTTATTTCTGTGTATTCCAGTGCCTCAAGTCAGTGTTTTCTGCAGCTAGACAAATCCACAGTTTTGCTTGACTGCAAATGATTCATCCTTTCTTTAACAATAATATTTATTTCTACATTCACTTCATAAGGTCTTAGTCTGTTGACACCAGCATGGTACCATTACCAATATATAAACAAAGAAAAATTATAACACTGAGACTGAATCACACTTGTGCATAGTGTCTGTGGTTGAATTTTAAATGGATGCAGCTCCAGAGAGCTTATCCACATAAAAGTAATAATTAACATTCCTGAAGTAATAACTGTTCGGCCACATTTCATACTGCTAGCTCAGCCATTTGCATGCTTCCAATATGAGCACGATATGGCTCAGTCTTAAAGCTGCCAAAGCACAGCAGGTTACTCAGCATGCATAAAAAGAACTGACATTACATTCAGCAGGGACTTTATCTTGTTTGAATAATCCTCCCTACAAGATTATTTCAGCATGCAATGCGTTTCATTTAAGCAAAGTCAGAGAATGCAAAATAACGTGAAGTAATTATACTACTAAATGTTGCTATGACTTTTTTAAGCCCTCTGTCTCAAAACACAAATAGTTTTCTCAAGGCTAAAAATTGTCAGCAGAAGATCAAATGCACCTTTTGAGTAACCTCATTAAAAGCAATGGAGTTGCCTAAAGATTGAGGTTGGTCCCTTACGCTACTACACTGAGAACTAGGAAATACATGGGAATAGCAATATATTATTTGCTTCTAACTGGTATTAACTCATATTTCTAGAACACTTCAACTTGAAATTCTCAAAATATTTTACAATTCTCTATAGAATAGAATAGTCCTGTTTACCAGCATCTAGCAATAGCTAGTGATACCCGCCTGTGGAAAGATTCACAGGTGTAGCGGTGTCCTGGAGACCAGCACCTGCTGATGTCAGCCAGAGCATCGACTTTGGTTGCGATCTCACCAGGCTCTCTTTGTTACACTCATCTGTTCAGGAAACAGAAATGACACCTTCAGGTAGATTTAAAGAGAAACAGATGTTTAATGTTTCCCAGTAATTTGTGTTTTGGAAATCTCTCCTGCAGTTGCCAATGAATCAGAGTCCGGCAGTTTTGACTTCATCCCTAGTGCCCAATCCAGGCATTACACTGCAGAGGGACTTCCTGAGTAAGTATGAACAACGGCTGCTTCTGAGGTCTGATGGTAATCTCTTATAGAAAAATATAATGAAGTTCCAGATTTAGCAGTGACTGTGAGCTATTCACCCAGTAGATTGTAATTATTGCTGATTACTATTTGATGATCAGCTATGCTCAACATGAGTTTGTAATCTCCTTTCTTTACACCCTATAGAATGCGGCAATAGATCGTTACAGTGAATGAGGCAGCTATTGTAATTTTTATTTTATGTACCAAGGAGGCCTTTTGTCCTTAAATACAGTTTATTCCCAGCCAAGATCAAAGCATAACAGGGAAAACAAGAGAGAAGAAACTCAGCCAGGGCTGTCAATTGACAGAACATAATCTTGCCACTGCACACAAATATGTTCATAAAAATTACGCTCACTTCTTAAAGTTGTATTACTTTTTCACAGCTTAACTGCAAACACTTTTTTGCCTTTATATATTACTTTCTGTTTGTTTTCATGGCTTTTTCTAGTGCCCCATCCTTCAGTGGGAAGCATTCCTTACAAGTGTACCTTATGTTGTTCTGACAATGTCACATGGCTTATTGTAGGACAGACTTGCTGGGATTAGCTAGAGGGCTACTTGCTAACCCAACATGTGAAAAATCCTATTTCAGACTTTGCAAATGAGTATATTACCCAGTGAATGCCATCTAAGCAGTTATACAGAGCCAGTCAACTCGTACCAGCTGATATGAACATGCCAGTGTGGTAAACCATTGATACTTGTATGTAAAGTTAAGCTCCTGAGCAATTACATATGAGCTCAAGTGCTGTGTTGGACTTGAGCCACAGGACCTGAACCAAAACTCATGGAACTTGATCAGAGTATTTTAAATAACTTCAGTGGATTCTGGACCAGGTCCATGCTGTCTGCTAGAGGTATTGGCTACATTTTTCCAAATAAAAGAAGTTAGGAATAATATATCAAAACCTTTGATCCAGGACTAGCAGGCCCAGGAATTAAGACTCGGTCCCTTTATATGATGAATTTACAGATTTCCTGACTTAGGAAAGTATGAAAAACACTGACAAATACTTATGTTGACATACAAATAAGTACAGGAGACCAAAGGGTAGAAAAGGCATTTTAATCCTCTAAAAATATTGAACGATTCCAGAGCAGAGAGAGTCTAATGATTTCAGTCCACAGTTGTTTATATAGCCCTAAACCCTGTATCCATGATGACATTTCATTTTACATCATTTGTTTCTTTAATCAGTTGTGTTTCATAAAAGCGCTCTTTCAGACAGGTCAGCAGGGAATGTGCTGAGCTACCATGAGCAACGACTGGAGTCACTGATTTCATCTGCCTGCTTCACGGACGGAGCGTGTCCGTGTGATCACAACTCAGCTGCCTGGGGACAGCTCTCTGAAGTCTGTGTGTATCCCAATACATTACCCAACTCAGGCTTTCAACAGCAGGATGTGTTTATTCATCCCTGGCTATTGGTTTAAGAGAACACTCTAAAATTGGGTTTGGACTTTTTTTTATTTAATCCTTTCCAATGGGTCCAAGTCTTGCCTTTGTAACCAAAATCATATGAACATCCTAATGTCTGTGGCACCCTTTGTCTGTGCTGAGGGAGTAATTTTTGACCCTGTCCCATACTAGTCAAGTTGGTCCTTCTACCATGATAATTACTGTAGTCTTTGAGTGCCTTCCAATACTCGTTAAAGAATGTGACTTCATATCCCTTATGTGTCACTTCTTTTTTCATTTTTTCCCCAGAGGAGATATGTACACAGTAAAGCACCTCGGACACAGTGTCTGTGACTCGATGATCTACGTTTAGCTGGTTTTCTCAGGGCAAGTTACTGCTGGAATACAAATATAGTTTCCAGGCTCAAATGGGGTAAATATCTGACAAGTTAGCTGGCTATGCTGAAAACGCTTCATTCATCAAAACTGGTTACACTCACCAAAACAGACAACCGTATGAAAAACTCCACATGTACATATATAAATAAAGGATTTCTTTTAAGAAAACATTTCTTTTACAAAAACAAAGGAATCTAACATGCCCCTTAGATTTTTAACGGGTCAGCTACTAATCGGTATTTATAGCTGCTAAAACCTGTTTTCGGCATTGAACCAAACAATCCCCTGGCTCCAATTACTGTTACCCAGAGAGCAGCTGAGAAGGTAGCAGCCACAAACAGAGGAGGCCAGACAGAAAAGAAGAAAAGTAATTTATTGATTCTTCTGATCCCCTCCTAGCTTTTTATTATTGTTGGATGGGTTGAGCAGAACCATCCTAGATTCTCCTGCCCCTACTTTTGTTCATTCAGATTTCTCCAGCGCAGATCATCTTGAAAATGGTCAACAAAACACTAACCAAGTAAGTCATCTACTTTGGAGTTTTTCCAGCTAAATTACCTCCAACCAAACATTTCTTTTACCAGGGTTCATGCTTACATCTACTGAGTAATAGTATCAAATGCCTTCTGTCCTCTGTCATCCCACCTGGTTAAACATCACATACATACTATATTTCCAATATTTGTATTATTTTTACACTGATCACTTGCCTGCTGGTACTAATCAAAGAGCTCCAGCTGTAACTGCAAGAACACTGAACTTATTGTAAAATACCAGATAGGCTCTACTCCAAAGACTGTATCTGATCTAAATTGGACATGGACAAATGTTTCCATATTTCTCCTGCAATGGTTGCCCAAGTGACCTCCAGCATAGCTTTGGTGGCCTGAAGCTTCCTGAAATGTCCTATAATCTATCATGGCCCTTGTGACTATTTTGAGGCACCTGAAGTTGCTGTAAGACCATGAAGAAATCTTGCTGCTGAGCCTTCTGCTGAACTCTGCCTCCTTCCAGTAGAGATGGGCACAGTTTAGCAGAGATTTTATAATAATTTATAACTATTAATTATAGTTAATCTAACACATCTAAGAATTTAATGTCTGTATTGGTTTCATGTTTGATTTACAGCTAAAGTCAACAGGCAGGATTTTTTTCATGAAAAATTAACTTTGTGATTTTTGACACATGATTGCTGACTAGGGAGAGGAAATAGATTTCAGTCTTTTATCACCGCTATAGTGTGTTGCATCTTCATACAACAATCAGTGAAGTAAAATTAACTAAATAAAATGCACTTCTCCCTGAGTACAAAATGTATTCATATGCCTAAAGTGTTAGTAATCTGTTAATTTACGGGAATATAAAAGCTAGGTTGAATGATTCAAGGACTTTCTTTCTTTTTTTTTTTTTTCCAAATCTTTCCAACCTACTTATGTTAAAAAGCAAAAATAGTACTCGTGTTTTGTAGCTTAAGAGACAAGTTTGATACCTACCTTCCTTGAAAAAAAATTACACTTAATTTATTGCTATTGTCTGACCAAGTGCCTACTTTTTGCTATTGTCTGACCAAGTGCCTACTTGTTTATAATTTGTTTCTCTCTGTATTTCGATAAAATATCATGTTACCCCTGAAAAAGATCTCAAAGATGCAAAATGCAAAACAGTGCTAGAATACCCTAGTCTACAATGATATTGTCCAAAGATGGTGATGCTATTAGCATGTGTGTCTGTTAGTAGAATTATTTTAGAGATAAATATTACGAAAATGACATGAAAGAATCTGTAAGGAACTCAAAGTGACTCAGAACTTACTCATTTATTTGCTTCTTGGGTTCCACTTCCCAACTGTAGTAACCAAGAAGTTCTTACGGCTCCCAATTCTTCTCTGCCCTGTAGAATCAGTAAGATGGGTTATATTTTTTCTTGCAAAGCGTTAGAAGGAACTGTTTACTAGATTTCAATCCATTAGACTCCAGAGCTTACACAGGTGTCAGAGGGCATATTTTGGCCTGCAGGCCCTTTATTGCTGTTAAAGATGACTCAGGGGCTAGAATGCCACGTAACCTTGGTGACATGCATTTATCAAACTGGCAGCTAAGAGACTCCTATTTATAGTGTTGTATGTAGCTCTCCGGAAGATAGCAATCATACAAACCCACAAGCTCGTTTTCATCTTTTTTTTTTTTTTTTTTTTATTTTTAAGAGCAAGGCTCTGTTCCAAGGCTGGAAAAGTCTATGAGACTCCACAGGAGTGTTACTATGGAGTTTCATGGGCTTGGGCTCAAGCCGTAAATATTTAAGTGGAAATAATAAAATGAAAAACAAAAGATGGCCAAATGCCCAAATGAAACCATGTAGAGCCTGCATAAGCTGGAGATAAGGCTAATGTGACATTCAAGATAAAGTAAAAGCAACATTTTAATTAGCACATTTTCAGCTCCTATCACAAAGCTGTACTTTTCTTCTCTATGGAAAACAACCTTGCTTTTAACATTAGCTTTTCCTCAACAAAAGCAGCTTTCAGCAACCAATTGGGGGGAAAAATACACATATTTTGTTTTAATAAAATAGAACTAGCAAGGACATAAAAATATGAATTTTGAAAGCCAAGCCTTGGTTTCCCAGTGGGAGGAAGTTCAAGTGTGCCAGTTTCCAATAGTTCTGAGTTGGGATGCTGTGAGCATGCATGGTGTTTATTGACTTCTAAATTAAAGCAGTCAATCTCAAGGAAAAGCAGAGTAACGGAGGCCATTCTTTCAGTTTCACACTGTGTGTGTAAAATAGTAACAATCAGCAAAACTTTACTGAATGAACTGTCACCAGTGCAGACATAAGATATTTTGGAACAGGAAAACGCCATATAGCCAAATATGCCACCCTTTCTTTGTTTATCTTATTCTACTTTTCTGCTTTTTTTCACTGTATTGGACAATCAATTCCATCCTTCTCCACAACCAACAAGTAACCCTATGTGTCTCTTGGATTGATTTATATTTATTACTCACTTCAGTCATTCTCTTTCATTTGCTAACTTTTTCCAGATGACTGTTAGTTAAGCTGTGTCAATAATTCACAATGAATAATTTACTCAGCAAATTTACCTTCTTTTTATGTTCTGTTTTCCTCCAACAGATTCTTTGTTAGAAAGTATTCACCCACTATGAGTTGGCATTGCAGGTGAGTGTCTGTGTAGCTGCTCTTAAGCAAGAAAGGTAGTAGTGGTCCCAGCCTTATCTTATTGTCCACCAATTATCAGGAAAACAAAATCAGCTGAGATGTCAGGGGTACAGCTCTCCCAGATTCTTCCCATCTAAGGCAGAAGAGGGGAGTATGCCTTTTTGCTTTAACATGTTTTCTCCTTCCTCTCAGAGCCTGGTCCAGATCTTACAGGCTCCAATATCTTTGCTTTGTTACACTGTACTACCCAGTATTTAAGATCCATTTAGTTTTGATTGTTTCTTTTCTGTTGAATTATCATAGCTTAGAAACATACATTCCCAGTCACAAAGCCAACATTTGCTTTCTGCAATAGTTCTGCAGTTCCCTGCTTCCATGACTGCTCCTTCTAGGAAACTTGTTACTAGGCTATTCCAGCTTAGCAAACACAAAACAGGGGACTGAACACACAGCCCACTGAAGCCCATTTCAATGACTGCTTCTGTATTTATTGCTCAGGTTTGTTAATTTGCAGTTCACAAAATAATTTACCTAGCATCTCCATTAGCTTTCTCACTCTGAAATAATAGGAGGAAATGCTGTCCTTCTGTGTGTTTGCAAAAACTCACACACATCGGTACAATCGCTTGGTGAGGATGCATATCTATTACCCTTAAAACTCTCTTTTTTTTTTTTCCCCCCCTCACAGGGTTCTCCTATGATCTTAAAATGAAAAATTTTTACAGCTTATACCTTGTTATTTTACACAATTTACACAGACACCTATAAAGGATTAAATGAGGCCATGCTAGGAATGCAGGCACTGTGGACACCATGGTGTTCCTGTGAGATTTTAGTACCTATGCGCTGTGTGACATATGCTGCTTGGGAAGAATTGGTCAAACCTGTCCTTGATCACACCTGCGTGTGACTTCCCTCTGCTTGCACGTATCAGACAGGGGAACAGGAAGCTACTTATATTTATTAGCATGGACCATATTTTCTAATGCAGTGACATATTTCATCTAATACCTTACCCATGCAGCTGGGCTTTGTGGTCTATAATGGGGATGGGTGAGCGGTGGCATACACACACACACACAGCCTGGTTTCTACCCACGGGTTAATGTTTGGATTTCATAACACGCTGGTTTGCCAAAAGTCACACATGTGTGAGGAGGAGAGGGGAAATGGAAATCACCTTCAGGTCTCCACTTAGGTAATCCTTCTCTCCCACAAACACCGTGCTAGGAGCTTAGGATGAAAATAAAATAAAACAAAATTCTCCTGGTCTTGATTTGTTGACTTCAATTCTAAGGATCATATTCTCCATCCTTGTTCAAAAATAATACAAAAATCCTGTAAGATAACTTCTTGGCCGGGACCTCGATGGCAGTCTGTAGCTTTGGGGCATTTGTTGGCGCTGCAGCTGGTCCTAGTAATGTTTGGCAGAAGATGAAGCGGCAGGTTGTGAGCTCTGTCACCCTAACACTTACTGAGTACAAAGCTGAGACAAATCCTGTTGCTATCTGATTATTTACCATGCATTTGTTTGGTAGAAAATAGAGAATATACTGACAGGGCAGCAGGAGCATAACCTAAGTTGGTCCTGTGGGCCGCAATTTACACTTATTTACTATTGTATTAAACAAGCCATCAACAATGTATTTCAGTAGGATAGAATTCTAGCTCTGGTTAACAGAGAAGCTCCAGTGAAGGCAGTAGCATCACTTCACATTTATATGAACAGAACTTCAATCTTCTGGCTTTATAGCCTGTAAATTTGCCATGCATTTTCAGAAGCAGTATTGTCACTTTCACAGAAATTTTAAACAAAAGGTCAGATGTATTATTTGCACAAGTGTCTGTAAACTGTAGAGAACCATTTATAGAAGACAATCCTGCTGTGTCTGGACAGGTAAAACTCTGAAATATAAAAGGTTCTTGCGTGATGTACGGGGTGGAGATGCCCAGGAGCTGACGGTGAGGAACGGCAGGGGCGGGCGGCCTCTGAGCGGAGCGGCCGTGGCTGCCTCAGGCTGGACAGGGCCGGTTCCAGCCGGCTCCAACGGCCCCAGCCCCAGCCCCAGCCCCAGTGCAGGGCACGGCTGAGCCCCTCAGGGAAAGCCTGTGTCAGAAAGGGCAAAAGATTGCCTGGCAGCGAGGGGTGAGGGGAAAAGTGTGAGAAGGTGAGCCCCGAGGGGAGAGCAGGAGGAGGGGACCTGTCCTAACCCCCAAGCTTTCTCATTCTATTTTCTCCCCTGTCCCACTGAGCTGGGAGTGAGTGAGAGGCTCGGGGCGTGTTTGGCCATTAGCTAACCCAGAAAACATGATTCCTAAACAAAGCACAACATATACATCTTTGTCTCACCATCTTTCATCCTCAATAAGCAGGTGGTTGCTACGTTTAAAAGAAACAGCCTGGGCTTGTTTTGCTATTGACTCTTTAAGTTGTGTTTATGAAAAACAACAAAGTACTCCCACATGAAACAGCCCCTGGTTAGGAAATTCACCCAGAAGGGGAGGTCTCTGCTCCAAGGCCTATTTGCACATTTTAATTAGTGACCGTAAAAATCATAAACATTTCTTTGAACAGGGACTGGAAACTAGATCTTCACCTGCTATCTAGGTAGCCTGCGCAATAGGCTACGCAGGCATATTTTTCTTCTTTCACATCTCTGGATCATCAACTCTCTAATTCCTTTCTTTTGAAAAAGCACCCAATGCCATTGAGAGAGCTATATGCCGTTCATTTTCCCATGGCTTTGTGGTTAGGCACACTTAGAAGTGGAAAGATGTGGGTCTGAACCTCCTTTAACTGAGGAAAGTATAAAAGTCATGTCTCCCATTCTGGGCAAGCACTCTCACCACAGCATTCATACACAAACACCGCATACCATCATCATGACCATCTCAAGAGAAAGTGACCACAATGACATTTTTGTGAGGAACTGGATTATTTTGCTGCATGAGTCTCTGGAAACACCTACAAGATAAGGATCCTCAAGAGATTTTAGTAGAACAAAAACTGCTTTCAAGATGTCATTTGGGCTGACTGGGGACACAATTACTTAGTTAGTCAAATCAGACCTACGTAAAATTCTAGGGACAACTGACATTTTTACCAAAAGAATTAATTTCTTGAGACCCTTGAAGGCTATTGCAGGGAAATAGACATTCTTAGGCATTCAGTAGTTTAGGATGATAAATTATCCGCTGTATTTACAATTTCAGTGGGGTTTTTTTCATTGTATCGTTTACTTCTTTTAGCACCTACTTTAGGAAATGAATCATGCCCTGAAAAAATATTGTTTCTTTCCACCAACTGAAGACAATCTGGCCTGGATGTAGATTCCACAATGTAGGCATCAGTATGTTCTGATTAATCCCTCCCCAGACATATACAGAACTGAATTTGCTTTACTGCTAGACAGCAGCTGAACAGGACCTGCTGAATGATAGTTTTGGTCATAGACCATCTGGTTCTGAAAAAATGATACTTTTCCCACTTAAGGCTTTTCCTGGACCCTGCCTTTGCTGACCTTGTTGATGAACATTGTGATATATGAATAAAATGGCATATAAACCCTTACTGTGAAAGCATGCATTTTATATAGAGTAATTGTATGCTGTGTTTGCTAGAAATTGTGGAGCAATCTGATGTTTCACCTTCTGCTAAAGGAATAATAATTTCCAGGTTTTCCATTCTTATTGTGACTTTTTTTAAACAATTTTTTAACAATTTTGCTTAATTTGAAGTTCATACACTGAGGGGATAGACATGAATTTTAGAATGCGAATGACTGTTTTTAAGACGATATTGTGTTAGAATGGAAAACACTATGCTACTTTAGTAGCTAAGCATCTGAGCCTTCTTCCACATGAATTAGACATTTCCAGAGGCCTTGGCAAAGCCCAGCTAAATACAGCACTCGTTCAGTTAATAAAAAGCGCTGCATTTTCTCTCCTGACAAATCTGACTCCTGAGTGCTTATTAATACACGGCATTGCAATAGCTTACCTTTTAGCTTCCTAATGCAAACGAAAAATTCAGAATATCAATTTATTAAATTTTCTTCATTAAAAACCCACATTAAAAATGAAATAGGTCTCAGGACCCAGACTTTTCAAGACAATTGATGTATGGATTTGCCAGACCTATCGCTTTAGCACAGAGCCCATTTTTGTCCTTTTAATGTCACAAGTATGTGAAAGCCACAGCCATAAAATAAAATTCAAATAGCTCTAACAGTCAAGTTTGTCTAGGTATTTTCCCCCCATAGAAAAAGTATTCAGTGGATTGCACAAAAGTTCCACTGAGATCTTAACTGCTGCAGTATCGATGGGCTGGTGAATTTCAAGGAAACACACAATTCTTTATTTTAATCATCTTTTCCTGAGCACTGCTTACCTTTATACACATATTTGATTTGGAAGCACTCATAGTTTTCATACCTTCATCAATCATTTGGAATGAACACTGGGGAGCTTTAGGGAAATTTAGAGGTATGACATCATCACCAGGATCCTGAAAATAATAATTAAAAATGACAGGTGAGCACAGCTGGGAAATAAAGCTAAATTGATAACATATTTTGTCTGATTAATTACAATTTTTTAACTCGCAAATCAATATGAAATTGTTAAAATACTGCAGTACAGTTACCTTTCTATAGGTACAACTGCAGTGTGAAATAATATGGAAGATAGGAATATAATAGACAAAATGTTGGTAAAAGAGATCTTGCCTGCAAATGTTAGTTCAGTGCCCTCCTGCTCTGGGTCATCCTGGGGAAGTCAGTTTCATCTGTCTGATTAATTTATGAGATGATCCAATCCTGTATGTGTGTTTCTTTTTTCTCCCCCACAGGACCAAAAAACACTGCATGCCTTCTCCCTGTCCTCATCATCAGTTGCACTGAATCTTATATTCAGACTATTCAAAAGTAATGAGAAAAAAATATAAATGAAAATGGAAAAATATTTAGTACTAGAAAGTGTCTTGGGCACATACATGCAATAAATCACAGGTCACTGAACTGGCCTGTAAGCAAGCAGTTGTTTAGCAAAATAAGTAGTTTATGCTCCTCTTATCGGGAAAGATTTCATGAGCATTTCTAGAATTCTTAACGGAGCACAGAACAGTTGATCCATCCTGCACAGAAATATAGCTGAAAAGTGTCCAAGGTTTTATTACTTTTCCAGAAGAATAATATGTCCTGGTTTTTCCAGCTGCAGATTGGGCAAGTTCCATTTAGTGAATGTTTTTAAATCTCCAAAGTATTAAAGTTAGAAGTAACACAAGATTCATTAGCTGAGCTTAGAGTAGTTTTTGGAGGTGTGCTTGATGGAACACGAGCTCATCCATGAAGCTCGGAGGACATGGCAGATTACTGTTCATACAAAAGGGCAACTATTTGCTAACATATACATCAGGAAATTTTGGAGCAAGCCATTGAGATTCAGGAAAAAACTGTGTCCGAGTGAACACTGAAGTTTTAGCATTTTGACATTGCTCTCAGTTTTCTTGGGTTTTCATCTGAAAAGGAGTGACTTAAAGACTAAAGGCTCTGTTTAACAAAAATGTTCCACTGCTTTTGCAATGCCTAAGCCAAGAAGGTCATGAAACAGGTTTTTGGCACGTAGGTGAGCTATTAAGCAGCAACTCAGCTGGGACCCCAAACAAGGTGCCTCCTGCAAAGAGCACTTAGGAGGTAGACTCTTCATGTTAACAGCTCTCCCCAACCTTGCTCTCCTCCTAGAGTTTATTCAGGACCGTGACATCTCCTTCTCAAAAAGCAGTTTTCAGAAGTCAGTCTTTTCAAAGAAAAATGGTCTTCCTCCTGAGTGCCGTATTATCAGTGATGTGACCATACTGACTTCCCACCCAAGATAGGTAGGAACTCCCTTTCTGCTACTGATATTGCTCACGACTCTTTACACATAGTAGGTAACTGCACACATTGAAATTAACATGACTTCTGGATATGAGTTGAGTAGTGATTAATTTGCAGCTCCTCCAGAGACCTGTCAGCCCCCTGAGCTGAATTCTGCATGTTATGAAAGTTTTCAGTGGGGCCCATTTGGTCTTTTCATCACTAGCCAAATTTCATGTGGTCATGAAGAGAGAGGCAAATCAAAAGAGTCCTTATGAAAAAAGGAAGATAAGAAAAAAAACAAGGCTCAGTTTCACAGCCATGATTAAATAAAACAAACACTTTTGCCATCTGATTAGAGGTGAAGGAATACTTCCAAAAATATCTGCTGAAAGTCATCTAAAGGTTTTAGCTGAGGGGGAGTTTGGGGGAAGGGTGTTTGGAGGGTTAATGAACCTGCCTTGTTTGTGTTTTTGACCTTTTTTCATTTTCTGGAAATATATTGCAGCAGCATTTGCCAGAGTAGTAAGCTGTAAATCAGTATCACAGGATATTTGCAGAACATTAGATGCAGGACCGAAAGTGCTCACATGTGAAACTATTCAGAGTAATCAATCAATCAGGCTCATCCAGAAGCCAGGAGACTGTAGGTGTATGCTCAAAGCAGCTTCAGCGCTGAATGTTTTGCTGTTTGCCTTACAGATAAAGCAATAAGTGTTTTCAGTCTAGGAGATGTATTCAGAATAGGTTGGAAGGAACATTAATGTCTAACTGAAAATGTTTTCTATCTTCAGTTTTCCTTAAGAGAATATTAGTCTTGGAGTAAGACACTGGCAATAGTGAGGACCATCTTTAAATGTTCTTTATTATCAATAAACAATTACACTGGCATTGGTAAAATGTTCTTGTATTTATTAAGTTTCAGCTCAGAAGAGGAATACTTGAGAAAAGTAATCACCAGCCAAGGGGACAGGTGGCAGGGCTAATCTTTTGTCAAAATGGCCGTATTAGAAGGGGAAACGATTTAATACGGTGTCAGTGCCAATCAGTATTACTTTCATGGAAGACTGTAAACAGAAGACTCTCAGGCCCTTCCTAATTAATTCACATGGAGATATAGCTAACAGATGGTAAATACATGATTAGTCATGGCATCTTTGGTGTCCACTTTAATATTAAACTATCATAAAAAATAAAAGGATTGTATCATTAGCTGCAAGAATTGTACAGTTCTGAAATTACTTACAAGTAATATATTACTACATTCACCATGATAGTTCTGCCCTACAGAAATTTAAGTACTGTGTTCATATTCTGTCTGGTAACTGTGAACTGTTCTGAGCAGAACAAACCAACATATGTACAAATGTCTGTCTTTGGGAAAGCAAACTTATCTCCATTTTTCATGTGAGATACATATCCTCTGCTTCAGTTCTCTGTTATGAATATCAATACTTTGTTTCCTCCATTCATAAACATTATGAAACAGACAGAGCAACTAATACTGGTCACTCAGTAATACTGCCCATCAGCCTGTGCTTCCCGTTCAGCTCCTTCTTGTTGAGGAGAGGGTACACACATGGAGTTCCAAAGCATCAAAGGCTCATTTTATAAGTCTAATGTTAAAGTTATGTGCTGTCGCAAGCTAGGCCAGCTCCTAAAAAGCATGTAAAATCAGAGTAAATGGAGCCCAGTCTGGCAGCTGTGAAAACTTTCACTCCTGGCGCAGCCAAAGCAGATGCTTCAGCTCGGAGTGGCATTCAGCAAAGCAGCTGCCAAATTCTGGCTCTCTTGGATGGAGGGTTGTCCAGGCTGGCATTCAGTGCCAAGGCTGCTGTATGCCCCGTCCCCTCTGCTGACATTCAGATGCATTGTGTTTGAGTGTTATTTACATAAAGTGGCAGAGCTGGAAAAGCATGTGGTGATAAACCTGGCATGTTCCAGAAGGAAGACAGATACTTAAAAGAAACAGCATATAACTAGATTATAGCTCAAGTAAGCCAAAAACCTTCAAGGGAGCCTATAAACTACATACCAAACCCTCACAGAGCTGAAAGCCACAAAACACATACCACACACCTCAGAGAGGAGAAGAAGGGTTTAGGGGTGGCAACAGCAGTGGTTCTCCAGGAGTTCCTTGGCTCCAGCCTGGGAGGGTCTGGGCTCGGTGTGCAGCCAGCAGCCAGAGTGACCCAGAAGTGCTGATGGTGGCAGCCCCAGGGGCCTCTGCAAACAGTTGGTGTTTGGATACACCAGCATGTTTTGTCTGAGCAACACCTTCTTGTTGGTCTCTTAACACAGCCCCAGCACAAAAGTTCAGGTGTGAAAAACTATGCATGTGTGCCTGGTATTTAGATAGCCTGAATACAGAGGGAGATCTGACCACGCTTTTTACCTTCTTCTCAGGTAAATTTGTACATTTTGAAGAAGAGAAAACACTTTCAAAGACAGTCACCATGTTCCTTATGGCTGAGATAGAGCCCAAATCCAATGGGAGTTTTACTGTTGGCTTCAGTTGAACAGGTTTGAGCCTGACACATTACTAACACAAAACATTCCCAAAGAGCCTGAGCAGGATAACTCACCAGTTTGTAGGAAAGAGTACCTGAATGGGAACTCTGAACACAAGTTTTGCAAGTCAGAACCCTGCAAGGTCTCAGCTTTATCCAGTTCAATTTTAACGCATAAATAGATGCATATTATTGAATAAATGTCAGATCTATATGACATTGTATGCAGTAAGCTAAAACAATTTCATATGGTTACTAGTGAAAGATGAAATCACAAGTGGGTGGGTCTAAACTGAGTCTAACCCCCTGAGAAAAAAAGACACATCCTGTCCATGGATGGAATATTCTGTTTAGACTAGGCTATATTAGGCTGTGTGATGTGCTTTGCTTTTTCCACTGCTTTAACTGTGTCTTTTATCATATACTTCCAGGTGGTTTCCTGTGCAAAGTTCAAAGGAGTTTGAGAATTGCTGAATGAAGTTGTTTTTCCTGGGTGAAAAGAAGAAATGTTTGAAATGCCTTACAAGGTTAGCTAATATACAAAAACACTCCCATTAAAAGATCAAATTCCAGTCCACAGAAACTGATTTTCCTATTATAACAGTAGGAAATAAATGACGTATATATAAGATAGATAGCGTGTGGTACAGGAAACACTAATAAAGAAGGCTTCTCAGGGACTTTCAATAAGGCATTCTTTTTGCTTTGGGAAAAGTCATTAAAGCATTTCATCAGATAAGAGAGAACAGCACAGAAGACAAAGGGTAAATATAAGACAGGCTTTTTATTCCCCTGTGATCCTTTCTCTGCTCAGGTATTTCTACTGCTCAGGCTCTCTTACCTTGCCTACCCACGTTAGCTTTAGGGATGGTTTGGCATTTTCAAAGTTGACTAGGAGGAAATAAATCAGGGACCACCTCAGAGAAGAAGAGAATCAATGGCCCTTTTGTGCCTCCTGGAACTGCATTGCCTTTTCCCAGACTATTTCCCAGGATGGCCCATTCTGCACCCTTCCAACACAAGCTCTGAGAACCTTCATGGAGACGCATCTCTGGACACTCCAGAGGACTTCAGACATTCAGAAAAAGCATTTTTCCCTTCACACAGAGCTTTAAAAAAATAGCGGGTTTTGCTCAGAACGAAGCCAGATTTTTGTGCTTGTTTCTGGCTGCCTACCTATACACACAGGCTGGATTAGTTTATCCTCAATGCACAGCAATTAAGTTGGGGATAGAATATTTGGCAGTTACATTTGAGTTGTAATGAACAAATCAGTTTGTCATCAGTTTGTAATGGTACAAACTTGAGTATTGCAAGACAGTTTGAATAATATTGTGCTCTCCAAAGTAAAATGTTAGCATTTGGTTAGTGGCAACAGTGGGTAAAAATGAATACTTGTTGCTGGAATGTAACATTTCTGTGAGGTTAACCACGCTTTGGCCAGCATCAAGCCAGAAATTAGCCTCCCAGCTGCTAAAACAGCAGCCTAAATGTGAAGATTTGATAAAGAAATCCTCCGTAGTTCCAGCTGTTTGGGCCAATTCAGAGAATGAATAAAGGAGTTTAGCATTAATTTAGACTTGGTTAAACTAGGTCTAAAACTGTCCCCCACTATGTTATAAGTGCCAAAACACAGTACATCTGCTCATTATAATTGTATACCTTAATCAGAACCTGAATTCAAATGAATGCACACAACTCAGTGAATGACAGCTGGAGTCAAGTTCGAGCACAAGTGGTTAGCATCAGCTATGCTCTTCAGGCAGAGTTTGTTGAACCAACAGGAGCTAGGGTTCCCACATACCTCCCATTATAAGGACCAGTTTTTAAATATTTATGAATTTTCAGAATTTAAATCATTCAGGCAGAACAGCTTATTGCTGCAAAATTTGTTTCCACTTATACAGTTCATTAAAACAGCAGAGATTTGTGCCTGAGTGTATATCTAAGAAATTCAGACCCTAGTAATGACCCAGGCATGGTCACTGATTTTATGGTGAAGAAACATCTGTATTTTATCTGTTTCTGTTAAACATTTAAAGAATCTACATGAACTTTTTTACCCTATAACAAGTTACTCCCAATCCGTGACAATACAAAAAGTCTGCACATGCTTGACACTGTATTCTTGAAGCAGTCCCTTTGAGTCTTCAAAGGACTGTTTATTTCTGATTGCTGAATTTAAAATTTCATTTAAAAGGGAAAATAGTTTTGCTTTCAGCAAGATGAATCACAGAAATAGTTTTGGCAGAAATTTCTTTAAATTAAATGGGGAAAATGGCAGTTCATTTGCCATTGGCTTCCCCAGAAAGAAAGTCTTCACAAGTATCTTAATGTTTATCATAAACATTACCTTTTATCATTGATTTGCATCAACCTATTTGAGGCCTGAATTATTTGGGGGAACACAGATATGACCATTGTCCCATATACATTCTTATAACTAGGAAACAGTACTGAGCCTTTAGCTACAAAAGAGGAATTTCTGATCTGACTTATGTGATGAGTTAAAATAAGGCTTAGAAAGCCTTGAAGTGCTATTATTGAAGAAGGACTTTGCAAAGGTTGTATTTGAAAATACTGTGCTTTTTTTTTTTAATCTGCCCTTGTTTTAGCAAAGTATATATTTGATAAGAGAATAAAAACTGTTTAGAGATTATTAAAACCAGTCAGGATGTATGAGGCTTTTTATCACATTATTAAGCATGCCCTCCAAACAGAAAACTATATACCCAAATTGTTAGTTGAGCTGTATCTCATGGAAAGAATGGAGGAAGGAAGGAAAGAAAAGAGAGAAAGAGAAGAGAAGAGAAGAGAAGAGAAGAGAAGAGAAGAGAAGAGAAGAGAAGAGAAGAGAAGAGAAGAGAAGAGAAGAGAAGAGAAGAGAAGAGAAGAGAAGAGAAGAGAAGAGAAGAGAAGAGAAGAGAAGAGAAGAGAAGAGAAGAGAAGAGAAGAGAAGAGAAGAGAAGAGAAGAGAAGAGAAGAGAAGAGAAGAGAAGAGAAGAGAAGAGAAGAGAAGAGAAGAGAAGAGAAGAGAAGAGAAGAGAAGAGAAGAGAAGAGAAGAGAAGAGAAGAGAAGAGAAGAGAAGAGAAGAGAAGAGAAGAGAAGAGAAGAGAAGAGAAAAAAAAAAAAAAAAAAAAAAAAAAAAAAAAAGAAAAAAAAAGAAAAAAAAAAAAAAAAAAAGAAAGAAAAGAAAAGAAAAGAAAAGAAAAGAAAAGAAAAGAAGAAAGAAAAGGAAAGGCAAAAGGCCTGTATACTATCTCTTAAAGACAATTGCAAGGAAATAGATACAAACATTATGAGTGCGGAAAAAAGATGGAGAAGGGCATTTGTATTTGGTTTTTATACTTTGAAAAGAAAATTCTAAAGTATTCTTTTTCTTAGATATTATGAATTATTTAAGAGGGCCATGAAGATAAAAAATGGAAAATTAACTACAAGGGTTATTAGAAAAATAAACAGCTTATTGGTAAACACAGTTAGGTGTCCAGTCTGCATCAATGTTTTGTGAAATCAAATTTCCTTTTGATTAGTGTGAGAGTCAATAGGATGGAGGAAAATAAATTACTGATTATGAAGATCTTAAAAAATTCAGGAAAGATCTTGCTCCTACAAGTTAATTGGAGTTTTGCCATTCATACACAGCAAACAAGCACTATTCTGTTCAGACAGCCTAATACATAATAATAAAGGAATAACCTCCATAGACAGACACTGTCTACTTACTGTAAGAGGACACAGTATAAATTACCTACATCATAAAGGCTGATTTGAACATGTGAGCCTGTATCAGTTTCAATAAAAGCGTTTATTCAAATACAGTTAACATGAATATAGGATACACTAACAGACTATAGGATACATTAACAGACCCTGTCTAAAAGATGCTGTTTTTCAATAGCTTGGGTTTAACTTCTTTGAGCAAGAAAACTGTCTCTGAAAAAAATGTTTCTGTTTTGTTTTTAGCCGGGCCAGGTCAGATTTGCCTCACAGTGAATCTGCACCAACAGATGCACTGGTCCAACCAAGGGTGGGAACACTGTTTCCCTGTGCAAAGGTGCAGCTGTCAGCCAAGGGTAGAACAAGGGGGAAGAAGGAATATTTTCAGCCAGTATCATCACTGAACATCATCATTCAATACTTGGTATTGTAACACCAGATCCTAGACATTCTGTACTGTGCTAAGAGTTTGATATTAAACAACTAATAGGATATACTTATTTTGAAACAGGATTTTCTCACTTTAAAACATAGGTAAAAAACCCCCTCATACATCTTATGACAAACTTGCAACTTAAAGCCATCTCCAGTTACTCTCAGAGCTGTTATAATCACACTGGTGTAAATACAACCAGACTGTAAAAATCTCAGTTAAAAAATGTTTAGATCCCTATTTTAAAAAGCACTTAACAGAAGCAAAACTTAAAAAGCATTCATTTCTTGTTGGTATGAAATGGAGTAATCCTTCCACTCATAGTTAGGCATCAACTCTGTCCAAGTGCCTTCCTAGACACTGGGATCACTTGAGCAGTGTATAAATACCCAGTATGGGAGAATTCTTCCCAGTTTTAACCATATGTTAGTCAAGCTCTGAGAAAAAAGAATTATTACTTCCACTATGAGGTGCTTCTTGTCACAGGGTCTGCATATTTTATGACCATAACTGAATATATCTTCCAGCATCCACCAATATAAGGCACAATTTTGTTCCTGTTTTAAAAAAGGGAATAACCAAGAGTGGTTGAGTACCTAATAGGAGTATATAAGATTTTATAGCATGTTACAGTTTCACAGCACAGCTTCTATTGACTCAGCTGCCTTTCTGAAAACTCAGCAATTCTAAAAGTCAGACCTCAGGTATCTTGAGCTGGGTGCTCAAATCTGAGGAAAACACGGTCAGTGACCACCTCTGAAAGTGTTGGTGTGTTATTTGCCCACCATTGCCAACAGCTCACTAGCAGGGCAAGCGACTGAATTCAATTCACCAAAGTGGTAATCTGCTCTCTAAAGCACAAGATTTTCTATCTTATTTCTAAATATCTGCCTTACCTTTGGCTTTATCAAGTCACAGGCAGGAGTATTTTGTCACAGATGACTTGCAAATATTGATGCTCACTTTCTCTAAAGACTACAAATTCAGTGTAGCTTTTCTGTGTGGTATTAGGTAGACACAACACACTCTGCAAGATGCTGAGAATTTTTTGCAAGATACCAGGCCTGTTCACTTACTGCTGAGCCTGGCTTGTTGACTATGGCCTCAATTATGCTGACTGTAACTTTGCATTTTTAAATGAAAATCCCATCCCTGCATTTTGCTTGCACTAAAGATTAAAGGAATACCTATGGAAAGCACAAGGCAAAAATACAAATAAGAAGCACAATAGTCTGACATTTCCTCTGTAACACACCGTTACATTTTAATGTCATGGGAAGTCAGCCTTTGTTAAAATATTACACAAAATACTGGTGTGAAGCTGCAAAGCAGCTTGTAAAAGACAAATTCTGAAAACAGAGGTGACACACACAGTATCCTACACCTAAGCCCAAGGAAAACAGACAAAAAAAGCACTATAAATTCAAAAGCTACATTAGAAATATTTATATGTCTTTCTTTTGGGAAAGAGAAACAAACATACACCTGTAAACAGATACTAAGAGAGAGTTTGCAGTTTGTGTTGCTAATTTCTTCTTTTTAGAAGCTTTTATTTTATTTTATAGTATTGTATTAACAAAACAGCATTACTTCTGTCATCTTTATCATTCAAACATCAAATTATTACCTCATAAAACCTCACACGTATATTGTCATACAATGTTTGTCAGAATTGTTTTTCATTATTAGAACTGACAATTCTAGGACCTTGTTCAAATGAACTTGATACCCAATTTAAAGCTACTCTGACTAAAGCCTGTATTTTCCCCCATGGTGTAAAAGCTCTGACCTTAGCAATACACATGCACGCAAAGCTGTCCTGAGACTTCAGGTCTCAGTAAAAATCCATCTGCCGAGGCAAGAAGCAACAGCCTTCCGTCATTGTGATTGCTTCGGCGCTTGTTCACATCCCTCCCAAATTCGACATATCCATGGCCAGTACTGACTCTACTGATTCCACTGATTCCCAGCTCAAAATCGCTTTGTCCCCACCAAAGAGCTACCAGTGTAGTCTGTTGCCTGAAAAAAATGCAGATATTGCCAGATGACAGCAGAGCCTGCTGGCGGAGCTGGCTGCGAAGCAGCCTGCTCCCACAGCGGGGAAGAGCAGGAACGCTGTTTTTGGTGACAGCCCACAGTTAGATGGGCTTAGCCAATTGTGAAACCACAGAGTAAGTCTCCTTTTCTTCACTCTTAGCTAGGCCAGCCCAAAGCACAAAACCCCAAACCTTTACTAACGATATATTATGGCTGGGAACTGAAAGCATGCACAGAAGTGTATGTGTACACAGATATCGGCATGTTCTCAGCCAGGAGCTTCACACAAGCCACTGAGGATCAATGTAGCTGTCTACTTGTAGCTATTCCTGCCTTGGGAAAAGTTCCTTCTTTTCATTCAGAATAAGTCTTCATATGTGAGTTAATTTACCATAAGAAAAAGTTGAAATAGCTTAAAAGTTAAACCTAAAAATGCTGTGGTTATAACAGTAAACTATTTCAGCATTTCTGATTGTTTTTGCAAACATGCAGTTCAGTGTTTTGTTTTCTCAAAAATTACTGCAAGATGAGACAAAGGGAGGAAGAAATGCTTTCCTACCTAGCTCTAGTCATCCCCTTTCTGGACTGCACTCTCTCTACTCTGTCTGTATTTGTGCAGCAAACATGGAAGTAAAGCCACACAGAGGTTGGCTCTCTCCACAGGATGTACCAAATCATTGCCATGGCATGCACGATCACCCACTGTCCCCTTCCACATGCTCCTCCTCTGGTGAGAGTCCAACTCTCTTATGGTCTGCTATAATCACTTGTCAGGGAAGGAAAGATCCTTCCTATATGAGCTTTGACGTGAAGAATTTATATCCCTTTATAACCGTCACTTCCGTTAGTCTCATTACTGCCCTGGAAATTGCATAGGACTATGACTAACTCTCAGAAGGGAAAATTAAGTTATTTAGTTTTGGCATGCCAAAAGTTAAAGCAATAGCCAGTGATGAAACCCAAAACTTCCTGCTCCAAAACATGAACTCATGCCCCACTCATTCTGCTTCCCTGCTTTAGCCAGTTCTTTTCTCCTTTCTTTAACATATAAATTATGACAATTATATATCCCAAGATATATAACCCACTGTCTACTGGCACATATGTGTCCCTTTCTATTATTGACACTTGTAAATAATTATATTTACACTGCTATAGCATTTCCAGTTAATCCAGAGTTTTATACATATCTAAATCTACCAAGTCTATGCTGAAGTTCTCCATTGTCTGTGACAGCTCTGCTCAAAAGTGCTAAAAATACACCAGAAAGTAAAAGAGAGGAACTTTTGTGCATTCTCTTCTGTTTCAGTATTTCAGCTGTCTGGCTGAGTACTGGTAATGAGAAGACAACAATGCTAAGAGTTACAAACAATACCTTATGACAGATTGCATATCAGTAGGAAATGCTTACATTCTCATCAAGAAGAAAATCTTTGGATATTTGAAATACTGAACATATTACAGTACATGAAGAGACAACAATTATAGGTGTTGTTATATATGTGATTAACTCCTACAAACATATTTGTTATTTACAAATCAGTAAAATAAATTAGACTCTTCCCTGAGGTGGTATTTTATTTAAGAGGTAAACTTATAAAGCTATTTATGTACCCATATAATTGCTTTATAAGAACCCTGAGGGCTTCTACTCTGCTGAAAGTTTTGTATGCAGCCTTTTCTTTTTCAAACATTTGGCTCCTCCTTACACAAAGTCAGATCCTTTCTATCAGCAATAGCAGAAGAGGAGCACCACAGGCCAGAGTGATGGCAAGGACTGGTCTGTGGAGATGGCAAGATGCCGCCTACCTCCACCGGTGACACTTCTCCCTGCAAAAGAGGATGCAGTACTAGTACTACAGATGTAGTACCTTCTAAGTCAGCTCTCTCTCATAGGCTGTCCCATGTCTTATTCTCACATATTCTTTCCAAATTCTTAAAGAATCTGGATTCTGTGAATAAAATCCTTGTTCTGCAGTGCCTTAGATGATGTGTGGATAATAGTTTTGTGAACAACTGAACAGTCTAAACTAAAATCTTTTGAGCTATAAAATAGGAAAAAATGTTAAAACTGCTTATAAGTATAATTTGAAAATAGCTTGAAGTAACCCTATGAATTTTCTGTGCACATAGTTGAAAGGAAAAGAGAGTTTTCTCTTCAGACTCAAAAAAGAGACAGAAGTATTTACTTACAACATACATGGCCTTGTCTGTGCCCCATTTGTTAGCCTTATACCACAGGACACTTGACAGCATAATGATATAAAATTATATAAAATGTAAAGGAAAGCAAACACCTATTTTGAAGAAATACCCACTTAGCACTCAGTTCCAATGCCTGCATCCCCGAGCTTAGCAATAACAAATTATTTCAGAACAAAGTATACATTCTGCTGGAAGGGTGGAAGGGCCGTGATATATATTTCTATCACATTACATTCCTACCATCATGAATCTTAATCTTCACATTAAAGTCACAAGGGCTACTATTGTTCATATCCTTTCCATTTTCATCCCCCATCTGAATACACTCTTCCATTTGAAAAAATAATAAAAAAGTTCTTGACACATGCCTGGATACAGTGAATTTAAAAGAAAGAAGTTTGCTTGCTATTCCTTCCAGTCGTGAAACAGGAATTGCTTTTATATGAGGCTGGGTCTAACAGAGTGAGACTAAACATTTATAAAATCAAGTAGGGATTGAAATATAGCATTGTGGTTACTAACATTTTGCAGCAGCATATCAAGTTTCACGTTTCATCAGCTGAATAGAGTCTGTGTGCTGGGCTATTGTGGTTCAGTAGCTGACAGCAGTCAAGTAAGTGCTGCTCTCTTCCTGGCTTAATCATTTCTATTACACTCAGTGTCAAAACAATAATGTCAGTGAAATGGGCTTGCTGACATTATAGATTAGAATTGAGTGATTCTGAATGTCCTGTGACTGAATTGCATTTTATTTCTAGAAAATTACATATTACAATTGCAAATTAAAGAGCTTAGATCTCAACAGGCTGTATCAACAAATATGGAGCCATGGACTCCAAACTGCCAGGGAGATGATCCGTCATGAAATTCATGAGGTTTAATGTATACTAACAAGAGAACAACTGCCGAAATATTTGGCCATGTGTTTGGAGAGGATCTGAAGAATAATCAGTTTTGTTAGGAGGGATTAATTCAGCTGCACATGAGGTGAGAATCCCTGGGGTAATCTCAGAGATTTAAAGGATGTAGCAGAAAAAGAAAAAAAAAAAAATTCCTTGATTTTCTTTCTTCCATCTCCCAAACACCACAATTTATGAAGACACACCTCCTGACATTCACTTCAAGAACACATTCACAGTTTAGAGAGCAGCCACGGTAGCAGGCTGCAGAACTTCTGAGTGACTGACAGCTACCAAATGACAAGAAGTACCATTTAATGACCGCAGTCATCAGGTTGCTTCAGGACACTTACTGAGAAGGAGCAGGGCATTTCTGCCATTTGCCCTTTAGATGGCATGGAGAGCAACTGTGTCCTATAGCACTCTTCTACTCTAGTCTTATAATAACCAAGTTTAAAACACATTTTCCAGACTATGAAAAGCTTTGAAATACAAGAGATGTATTTCCTCTTCTTGTTTTCCTAGAAAGTCAGCAAAACAGGAGTTACCCTGGAATTTATAAACTAATCTGAGGTTGCTTGCAAACAGCAAGTAAAACCAAGCTTAGTAAAACTGTAGCAGTCAGTTGCCTTTTAGGGAGAATAACACAGTCCAACTTTTTCTTGTTTTAAAGAAAAAAGGCGCTGCCAAAAAATGGCATTTGTTTCTTTTAAAACAAGAAGCAAAGTAAAAGGCCTACCTCAGGCACTTGCATCTAAAGAAATGTTCAGTCCTTTCAGGAAAGCAAATCTGCACCAGCAGGTCCGTAAGTCAGAGAAAGACAGTGTTAATATGATTGCTGGAAGAATCACTTACTCTTTGATCGCAAACTAAAGCATGTGTCCATGAAGGAATAGGATTGCATTTCATGTTCTTACATTGCTTTGAGTTTTGAATCCAGATGGGCAGAGATAAGGGTAAGATGAAGATTTTCTATTCCTTCCCCTCTGAGAGAAGATGTGAACATGTTAGGGAACAAGCGAAGTCTTAGCATCTTGTTTTGGGTTTTTTTGGTGGTAGTTCAAGTGTTTTCTATTTTTTTATCTTCTCTTTCTCTTCTATACCTTTTCCTTCGCTTCTATCTCCCTCCACCCATACCCTGGCTATTCTTCTTTCCTAGGTAATCATTCCTTTACAGTTTAAATATAAATTTCTTGTTCCCTCTTTTCTCTTCTACAGCTGAACAAAAATATAAATACGTAAAAATATATACAGAGATGCAGATAACATCATTACCTATTTGAAATTTTTTAATCAGAGCAATGGGTCATTTTTGTTCCTCTCAATACTTCATACCCTACTAAAAATACTCTTTGTGAACATATGCAGCTTCTCAACATATGACGAGAGAAGGAATTTTCCAGTTATACCAATTCTCTCACTGCTTTTTTTCTTTTCCCTTATTAACCATGCAGTTATAATGAGAAGATGAATTTACAGTGGCTGGTATTCTATCAGCTAAAGCAAGACAAATATTAAATGGCTTTGCATGTTGTTTTTATGCATATTCTTCTGAATGAAAAAATACATTCATCTAGCCTGAGTTGAAATTTATTCACAGCCTGCAAAAGTTTGCATGAATTCAGAATATCATTTGCAAGAGCTGTCATACAAGGACAAAATGTAAACATATTATTCATACATGGGAGTATTTATTTACAGAAGCCCAAGTAATAGGTCATCACTTTCAAGGCTCGCTGGAAGTTGATTTAATTAATCTCCAGAAATAATACCACCAAACAAATAGTGAACAACAGACTCTCAAAACAAAACCTAAAGAGAAGGTTACAAGTAAGGAAAAATAAGTAGGAAACATTTGATCTTAATACATTTTGTAAATTCCTAAAAATATTTACCAGATACTAATATGCTAGGGTCTTGTGAGTACTGTGGAAACAAGGAAGAGATTAAGTTTATGGAATAAATCAGTTGTCTTCAATATCATGATGAGGTAACATTTATGTAGAACAAAGAATGAGAGCTGGGGAAAAGAGCAAGACTCCATGCATGAATATAGTTCATCATATTAAAAAATTAATATTAAAAACAAGTAAACCATGCCATATGATGGAACTTAGATAAGTTTTCACCTAATTCTCAGCATTATTGTTTTGAAACAGAGCTCAGAAGGCAGGAGTTAGGCAGCAAAAATCATGAAGTTACTTTTAAAAATGCTCAGGCTTTTAGATTCTCTTCATTTACTTGATAGTTTTTGAGTGAATAGGGAAGAGGTGTGTATCTTCAATAGTTTCTCTGCAATCAGTCTTAAAATTAGGTACACATTTCAAAAAATCAGAGCCAAGACCCTAGGTTAATCCAAAAATCCAAGATAAGATATAATTTTTAAAAAAAATATTATCTTTAATTTTTTAAGTGAAATTCCTGATGTAACCGGAAGAACAAGGAATTCTAGTTTTCTCCTGAAGATGTAAGAGCCAGGTTCAGTTCCACATACATGAGGAAATACATTAGTAACAGAAGATACTGACACATTTACCAACTGTGTTTTGATAAGATTTTTGCAAACGTGTCTTTACTTTTGCTCCGTGAATGATTACCGAGAAGCCACAGCTTTACCCAGTTGTATGTCTGGCAACCTCCTTTGTGTAACTGAATGGGAAAGTGAGTCCTCATTTCATATTTAGCAGAAAGCCAATCATGCGCGTAATAAAGGTATAGGTTTTAGCAAGGAATAAAGGGTGCCAGGAACATAAATATTTGTTATGTGTAATCACAGAACATCTGTTACTCTCTCCTCATGGGTGGTCCAGCTCCAAAATATCCCCAGCGCTTGCACCTTCTGCTATGCAGCCAGAAAAAGTAACGCTCTACAGTATCTTGATTAGTGTTGCTTGCTGTTTTCCATAGGCTAATACTGCTTTTCTAGGTGAACCTACTGTACGGGTCCAATAATAAATACAATCACCTTAAGTAAAAAAGAGAAATTGCAAGAGTATCTGTTGACAAAAATACACAACTTAACCTCCACAGCTAGTTTTGATTAATTTATTTTTACAGTTACAAATATGCCCTCTGTTTTTTCCTGTCACTCTTTTCCTCGTGCTTTGTCAATAAAGCAATTATTTTCTTCTTACTCTTAACTGTTGTGGTGGTGGTTCCTTGGGTCACAGAGTTAAACTCTTTGACTCCTCAAGAGTAAGTGCAACATGATCTTTCAAAGGGTTGGTTATGGCATTTTAGAATTAACTCTGCATTTCCTCTGCCTTTCTCTTCACCTTGGCTCCCCCTGCCCCTCTCTTCTACTTTCACAGGATAGAAGGAGACTCTTCTCACACAATAGAGCACTACAGCTCTCTCCAGATGCTTCAGTCACATCATCTCACCAGATATGCAATGGAAGGACATTTCTTTGTAAGGAATGACCTCAGTATTAAAGCACAGAGGTCAACACCATGTCCCTGTGGCTGCTGGCTGTCCCACTGGGACATGGCTTGGCTCCTGAGGTGCTGCTGAACAGTCACGCAACAGTTGGCCTTAGGAAATGTTTTTATACCAGGACTGTTGCCTTGGGACTGTCACCTTGTCACCAAGAACATCTCCAAGGCCACTAGATTTCAAAACAAACTTCAAAAAATACATTCAGGAAAAAACTGCCTTTTAAAGAGAAAGTTTTTTACACTACAGTAGAACTCCTACTCTCCTGTAAGGCACAGATCCACATACTAATCAACAGGCAGGTTTTAAATAAAAATCCTAGGAAATCTGTAAATTTTCCAGTCATTTCAGTGAAAAAAAATCAGACTTCATTTTCTAATAAAGTATTATGACTAAGTTAATTTTTAAAAAATCAGAATAAAAAGAGCAATGTTCTTTCTGGAAAGCCCTAATTAAGAGCAGGTATGTGGTCTAGGAAATACAGAGCTGTGTAACCTGATGGAAACGATCATTTTCAATTGTCAGGACACTTCTGCTTCTTTTCACGCCAGTTTCAAGTACATCTGGTTTCCACCTGCTCTATATAAAAGTGGTTCCTCCCTTTTCAAATGTGAGCATCATGCTCTCTCGTTTTGGCCGTGACTCTCCAGTGGCATTTAACTCAAAAAAGTCAGTC
Organism: Antrostomus carolinensis; assembly: GCF_000700745.2. NCBI lineage: Eukaryota > Metazoa > Chordata > Aves > Caprimulgiformes > Caprimulgidae > Antrostomus > Antrostomus carolinensis. The sequence continues at coordinate 48,246 of NW_010289080.1, read as the reverse complement.
CCACATGGAATCCGGATGCAGCAAGATGGGAAGGAGATGGGTGCTACCAGAAATTTATTCTAGTCATGAAGGAATATCAGAAACTTCAAGAAGGGCAGTTTAGTTGGCACACGAATACACCAAGCCTCTCTGATTCAAAACCTAAATTGCTTCAGTTTTAAAAACTGGATTTATATTTTGATTAATGCCCTCCAAAAATCTGGTTTGGTTGGTGGCCTTAAACTTTAATATCCTCGACACAAGTTTTGCACTCAGTCCTGACAGTGTACATTACATGTGACTTGAAATCTTCCAAGGACAAAGAATACCTTCTGTCTCCATTACAATCTCCTAAAGGCTCTTCCATTTGCCACCAGCAGTGGCACTTATTGAAGATGATTGTGAGTTTTGAGACCTGTTAAAAATATCAATTTCATTTTAATTAGCCCTCATGAAGGGATAAAATGATATTGATCTTAAATTCAATATCCAGAACTGAAGCTGGAACATAAGAATTTCTCCTTAGATGTAAGGAAAAGATTATTTACCATTAGGATCATTGGACACTGGGACAGGAGTTCAGAGAGGCTGTGAAACCTTATGGATACATGAAACTCAGCTGGAGATAACGTCCTGAGCACCCTAAACTTTATGTAGGAGGAGTGGATTACAGACTTCCAGAGGTCTTTTCCCAGCTACATTATTCTGTGATATGATTTCCATCGTGGGTTTTGTTGTATTAAAAATGTAACTACCAGGCAGACTGTAGTATGAAGATATAAAGGTCAAAAAGCTTTGGTTGGTCCTTTGCTTCCACCTGTGGCAGAAGTATCTCCCCACAGCAGTCTACAAAAAACAGGTGGATAGTCACAGCACTTTCAAAAATCAAAACTAGATCCATCAATGTACTTCAATGTCATGACACTCAGCATTGTAAGCTCAAGAAACAAGACAGTCACCCATCAGATACCACATTCAGGACAACTATTTTGCACTGTTCAAGAAAGGGATTTTTACGTATCAGGTTCCTTCAGGGGAAAAGAGGATGTATTAGCAACGCTAAAGGGGAAGCAGCCATCCTCTGAGTAACAACTGGTAATGTGGAAGCCCTTAGAAAGAATCTTTTTCTGCTTGATACTGATAGGGTTGTGCTGATTAGGGAAATCAATGTTTTCCCAAGGCAGCTGTGCTGATGCAACCACTCAAGTGGGCAAACTTCTGCTGCTTTCAAAACATAGCTCATTCCCTGCAGTACAGGATAGTCCTAGAATAACAGTCCGTATCACAGAAGTATGTGATACTGTGTGTACCAGTGTTACAGGTAAAGTGCCATTACCTTTTTGTGCAGATTGCTCTACAGGTACTTTCACAAATCTTGGCTATGATAATCGCACGTAGAGGATTTTTTTAAAGGACATTTCCTCCTTTTATTTTCACTGTTCAGAGCAATATCTGTGCACGCTAACCAGAGTCTGGCTTGAATAAAAAGCATTTTCTAGGCTGTCCATGCAGTCCCAACACTATGCAAACTGGAGTGAGTTTAGTTGCACAAAACCTGTTGTAGTTATGAAGACAGCAGCGGATGCAGCTGGTGTGTGCAGCACTGGCTGAGGAAGGGGCTGATAGCGTGAGGACACCCCTCACCCGGCCAGGGGTGAACAGAGCCCCCCTCCCAGTCCTCATATTAGCCACACGATAGAGCTGGCAGTGATGCCAAGAGCCAGTTGTAACTGACTTGACCAAGGCCAGGTAGGATGCCTGAAAAAGAAACAGAACCCAGATCTTCCGGTTTTTAATCCAGAACTTGGACGTATGTTTCTATTTCCTCAGACTCCCTACTTGCTCTTTAGCCATGGTGCACGCTTACTGCAAATAAGGTGGTTCTGCCATGGAGTCAATGAGACAGTGCTTTCTCCTGGAAGAGAAAAATATCTTGTGATTCTGTAAGTAAAACCCATATTGAAAAGGTGATGCATAAAAGGGTACAGTTAACTTGCAGGCTGAACAAAGCTGATTTCCAGCATAGGAGTGATACTCTTGCCAAATTTCAAGTTTCCATTACCTTTTGCAGAGGTGCTAGAGCCATTAAAAAAAAATCTTAAAATGTCTTACATCATAAATTTTTTAATCACTTTTTCCTAACTTATAAGCTATTCAACCTTCTCTATCTTAAATATGGGGAGAAAGTTACACTTTGTCTAGCAGCAAGTATACAGCCATACAGGTAAATCTTGGAGAAAAAATTAAATTATTTAAAGTAATTGAATTATAGCAACACTTCTTTGTACCTTAAGCAAATGACCCAGATAGGACATCTCAGAGTGTCATAAATATTGTTTTCAAAGACCCACATCACGGGGAACAGCTGGTACCTCTATGTTAGTATTTTAGCTCCTATCAGGACTATTTTTGTGAAGAGTTGCCCCCAGTTACTGTGCTTTCATTCACATCCCACATGTATGAACTGGGTTTCTTGAGTTTCTTTTTGAAGATGTGCTGTAGGAGTGCACCTAATTCGTTCCAGCCAAAATTGGTCTTTCAGTCAATGGGAGCAGGCTGGAGTTAGTCTGAAATCAAGTACCTTGCAGCACGTATAGCTTGGATGTCAAGTTCTTGGAATCTGTTGTTTTGCTCTACACATCTACTCCTATTGGTCCTTACTGTTTGCTACGTAAAAATAGCAAATACTGCTAATAAATAATAAATGCATGATTATTGCTGATAATGGTGCATGTAACATGATGGTATTGGTTAAAATGCCATGTTTGGCATTATTTAAAAAAAATTAAAATTACAACCACCTGACTTCCCTTTATAACAGTGCTCAAAGTGGATGCTCAGGAATGATGAGTTCTTCCATATGAATGAAGGAGTCAGCATGAAGATGTGTCTGATTTGGTATTCCTTGGAAGATCTACAGTCAGGAGTCAGATTCTGAAGTCATGGCTTATGGGGAACAGTTTACTATCTAATTAGACTGTTTCAAAGCATATGAAATCTTTCAACAAGAGTAAGAACCACAAACTGACTCTGCATACTAGTAGTTCAAAAGCAAGAGCAGATGGGAAGTGTTGTCTGGAGACTTCGAACACAGCCTTGGGGATGCTCCCCACCAGCATCCTCTGGCTGCAGTTCCACAACCGCTGATGCTGGATGTTGGGCACTGTTCGATTGCAGCACGACAGATCTGACTCACATCAGAAAGAGGCAAACAATCACATTTCTCTTGAAGTAAAAAGAGACAAAATTTGTGCCAGCTTTATGCTTTTATTCAGGCTGCACAGGGATATGGAATATCTGATCTATGTAGTCTGCTATTGCAAAGTTAACCTGTCAAAAGTTATTGAACAAATTTGAAACAGCAAAGTGCGTTTACATGGGATCAGCAATTTGCACTGTATGGCTGTGGTATCTTTGTTCCAGTGCTAGAAGTAATGGATTTACTATGCTATGTCCCTGTGGAGAATTCAGACTATTCAGAAAAATATGCCCTCTACTAAACCAACAGAAACCACTGATTCACATCTGTTGTAGCAAATAGTTATGTATTTTATGACATTATCGCTTTTCCTTCTGCCACCCGTGTTCCTCAGCAGTCTGCTCCACTTTCTGCCAGGTGCAGACACTGGTGGCTGAGATAGCAGATCAAGAGCTGCTGCACCTCAGCCTCTCCTGCCCCGAGGCTGCATCCCCCTGTGACACTTGGTGTGGTTGCAAAGCCCACTGTGGGGCAGCTGAGGGGTGGCGGGGGGCAGCCAGGCACAGATGAGGAAGCATTGCCGACATACCACACTGCAGCAGCTGTGGGACAACCACAGACAGACCACAGACCGAGGACTGACAACACCCCTGACTCAGTTGCTCCTTCCAATCCTAACCATTCTATGATTCTATGATTCTATGACTGTGATTCAGTGGCCAGTCTTCTTTATGAAGGGCTTTGTGCTACTCTCATGCAAATACCACAGCATTCACTTAAATAAAAAAGTAAATTATATTTGCTGTCACTCACCACAAGTATTCCAGGTAACTAGATTACTGGCCAAAGTAATTTGGAGAATATTTTTTTAAAAACAAATATATTCTACAAAACCACCAGCTTTCTACAGACAATTCCCCCATGGACATGTGATGAAGATTGCCAAGTAAATCACTGCAAATTATTTTTTCACTCAACTTTCTGCCATCTATAAAGAAGGAGACAGGAGGGAGTACGGGGCCTTTTTGCTTTCTCTTTACATCAGATTTCAGGATAGAGGAAGAGAAACTTGTTGACAAGATTTTATGTTTATTTGGTGAGAAGCAAATTGAAAGCACACTTTAAAAACCCAACAAAAACAGCAACAACAAAAATAAGGCAAAATCAATCCAGCAGTTGCAACAGAATATTTAGTCTGGAAAAATAAGTGGTGATATGCTCCAGGACTTTTGTTGTTTCCACAGCTTGTCTGTAGGTTCACATACACAGGAGAGACCTAACACCCTAAATAATGGGCAACCACATAATATTTCATGCACATGTGTGAGAATACTTGTTCCTTTGTAAGACAGAAGATTTGCTCAGAATTAGCTGAGTCCTGTAAGGACTGGAAGGATGCCATTCCTCTAACTGGTTTGGTCAAGGGCTGTTTCTGTGAAGGATGGCTGTGTGAGCATCTCTTGAGTCCTGAGACTGATGGGTGATGGTTTTGCACTCCATGCTGTTTTCGTATTTGTAGCGATGACTGTTCTGGTCAGTTAACGACTGCTGTTACAAAAAGAACAGTTTTCTTTCTATTATTATGGCAATCCCACATTAATAATTAATTGTAGGAGGAACTGTTTCTAAATGACTCCGTAAAAGCTGTTCTATAGCATGCCAGCAGCCAAGGTATCTTCCGGATAAGATGGTTTTTATGAAAGAAGCTGCCAATACATTGTGGAGTCCATTAAATCAAGTACTTTAATTTACTCGGGAATGCGAGCACCATTTTAAATGCAGAGAAATGCTTAACTGAGTGTTTATTATTAATTAGAACTGACCTAATGATTAACTTTTATAAATAGAGCAAATCCTGCTTAGAGGCAAGCAGTATTACTTACAAATTCTCAAATGCACGTTCCTCTTACCCTCCTTGCTGTGACTGAAACTAAATATTTACATCACATCAGGGCCTCTTCTTGGCCCAGTATGTTATTTCTGTCACTGTTATGCTTTGCTCTCAGGGTGGGTCAGCCGGTGCTACAGAAGATAGCTGGTAAATCCAAAATCCAGGTGGTGCAGGCGAATGTCATTACATGAAGAATTGAAGCTAACCCAAGCAATGAATCTACCTCAAATATATAGCCAGTTCAGGATGTTCAAAGTGGTATTTATACCATCAGCTCTCTGCTTGGTTTCCTTGGGTTCAAGAGAAAGTTAAAAGAGGAAGGATGGAAGATGTAACACTGTGTAATAAAAATTGTGATAAAAGCATTTCCCTCCACAGGAAGCCCTAAATTTCTGTGTCAACACAAGTAAGCAAATAGATATTGTGCAAACATTTTGCACTTCTGCTTGATGATTTAAAAGATCTTATAAGATCAGGTGAATAATTACCTTTCCCAAATGGAGGGGTTATGGATAATCATTTGTAAAAAGACCTCAATGCTTCAGAAAATCTTAGAAGTGACAGACTATTCTTGCAAACACAAGCTCTGATTTACTGGGGAGCAGCAAAATGTCTCTGAACATGAAGGGAATGAAGTTCTAGTACAGCCTTGAAACAGTAGTATGGGAATGGAGGAATGAGCTGGAAATAGACAGTAAAACAACCCAGTTACACTGAAAATCAAGATGATGAATTAAATAATATAACACAGGATAGAAAGGCAAACATAGTTCCTAAGCACCAAAAACTGGGAACTTCTGATAACCTGATACTCATTGTCTTATCAAAGTCAAACATGAAAGTAGTAGCCACAATGGAAAAAAAAAATAATGTTCAAGTATAGGCTTAAAATGCATATTGATTGTGCACATCTGCATAGGTGGTACTTCAAACCAAAATATTTGGGCACTTAGGGTTTTTTTAATCACAAATATCACTACTTTGATCAGTGCCTGGTTTAGGCAAAAAATAAAACTCAACTCAAATATCTTTATGTCTTAGGCATTTTGAAGAATCAGAGCAGCTGACATTGGAAACTCAAACTTGGCGGCAGGTTCCATCTACAAATCTTGCCCTTTTCTGGAGAAATAGCTCTTTGAGAGCTACTGAAGTCACTGGCATGGGGAAGAGCCAACCTACTCGGGAGGTTATGGAGTCTTCATGCCTTTAAGACTAGGCTGGAAAAGCATCCCCTGAGTCTGAGGTTGGTACAGCTGACCTGACCTTTGAGCAGAATGACTAAGATGAACTTTTTAGGTTCCCTGCATATTTTCTTTGATGCTACTTAAGTGTTTTTAATTTGAAGGCATGCAAGGTAAAAATAAAAAGCATCTAATGCAATGTTTCATGACTTCCATGAATGAAACATTCATAGTTTGCACCTTAAAGCTGTTACTTTTTTGGTTGTTTCCACATGCTGAAAACCTTCTTCATACTGCAACAAAACTCGTGAATTATGTTTTCAGTGCAAGCAGAAGTCATTACTTTTATCACACAGATACCAGTGCACAGCTTTCTCCTTTTACTGCAGTTTTAGATTTTTAAAAAAATAATAATAAAAAAAAAGCAAAGCAAAAGCAGCAGGACAGACAATCCATCTCGCCTCTCTCTCTGGGGGACGTGTTGGGCTGTTGGCCGTCCCCTCGATTTGCAGGGGGTTGTAAGGCGGTGCCGGGCTCCCCGGGGCGGAGGGGCCAGGAGAGGGGACGCAGCCCCATGGCAGAGGGTGAGAACGGCTCGGGGCTCGCCAGCTCCCCGCTCCCAAACCAGAGACAGGCCCCGGGCCGGGACGCCGAGCAATGACCGGGGCTTCCCCGCGGCTTTAGCCGGGGAGCTGTTGCCATCTAATGGTGGAGACCGGGCGGTACCTCAGCACCTTCAACCGTCTGAAAGCAAAACGGGTCCCGGGGCGGGCTGAACCTCCGGGGGGACTCCTTATTCCATCTTTAGGACAGAAGTATGACCTGCAAGCCACCGAAGAACCTCGGAGTCCTTCATTAGAGAATCACAGAATCATTAAGATTGGGAAAGACCTCTAAAATCATCCAGTCCAACCGTCAACTCATCACGACCATGCCCACTAAACCATATCCCCGAGTGCTCCATCTACACATTTCTTGAACACCTCCAGGGGTGGTGACTCCACCACTTCCCTCAGCAGCCTGTTCCCTGGGCAGTCTGAACGCTCTTTCAGAGAAGACATTTTTCCTAATATCCAACCTGAACTTCCCCTAGTGCAACTCAAGGCCATTACATGTTGTCCTATTGCAGGTTACCTGGGAGAAGAGACCAACCCCCACCTTGCTACAACCACTTTTCAGGTTGTTGTAGAGAACGAGAAGGTCTCCCTTGAACCTCCTTTTCTCCAGGCTAAACAACCACACTTCCCTCAGCTGCTCCTCATCAGACTTGTTCTCCAAGCCCTTCACCAGCTTCGTTGCCCTCCTTTGGACATGCTCCAGGGCCTCCATGTCTTTCTTGTAGTGAGGGACCCAAAACTGGATGCAGTACTTGAGGTGTGGCCTCACCAGTGCCAATTACAGGGGGACGGCCACCTCCCTAGTCCTGCTGGCCACACTGTTAGCTTCAAATAATATATTTTAACAGAGTAAAGCTCCCCTGTAGCTGATTGTACCCTTCAGATCAGACAACCTTGTATATCCCACTTACACCACGGGTAGTATATATCAACTTACACCACGGGCAGTAACAGTTGTAGGTAAAGACTGCAAGAATATAGTATTTTAGGGACTTTTTACACTTAGAGTCATCATCCAGCAAACTCAATCAGGCCTCTGGGAACTACAAAGCTTTTCTGAAGTTACACTAATGAGTGTGAAACTCTCCATGGTTTTTAGTGGGGAATTTTTCTTTTCAGCTATGCTCCTCTTGCAGAAAACCAGAAAAGAACAGTAACAGAAGACTTCTTAGGAAATTGAAAAGCCTGGCTCTCTTGGTTACCCTCTGGGAAGTGTTAACAAGAAAGATCACACTACATGATATTGTTATTTAAAGCTCAGAAGAATCAATCAGAAGTTGAAGAACTTAAAACTCTGATAAGAATATTAAATGAGACCAATTCTCAAGACCAGTATGTCAAACAGAAGACAAAGGAATTCTTTCACTCATGTTTGGCATATGTGCTAGCAACCAAAATCCACTCCTGGTCTTGTTGGGCAAAACATAGAACTGTATCAAAACTGTAAGAGGAGAGGTTAGAAAAATAACTTTAACACACAGACTCGCCAGCATATTAAATCCAGTTTTATATCTAGATTTATGGATTAATACCTATTTATAGACTTGTATCTAGTACCTTTTTAATTTTTCTTATTGCAGCAATTATACTGGGAGTGAAATTGAGACCAGTCTACCAAGCACAGAGGAGCCCTGGGAGGAACCCCCAGTCTGTCACTATGAAACCCTTCCATGTGTGCACACCTCTCTGTGTGGCAGGTACAGAACTTCTGCAGCTTGTTGCTACTGAAGGTTGTGGTGGCAGATGTGGTGGCCATCCAAAGAAAGGACCAGGAGATCTCACAAACACTCAAAAATTGATGTCTCTTTTCCTCTGTGTCACTGCCAAGAACTTCGGCCAGACCGCCTGGACACGTGCGCCTTGGTGCCTACATGCCGGGCGGATTATGTGGACACACACGACTTGGATCTTGTGAGTATGTGGGTGACAGAGTGTGAGTGAGTGAAAACAGTTTTGGTTTCGGTCGGATTCCTCTTTCCCACTTGCAAAGTCTCATGGTTCAGCTTTCCATATTGCTACTATAATCCTGCAATATTAATTGCTACAGGGGTAGCATATTTGAGCCCACACCTTGAATGGCAAAGACATAATCTAATATACTATGAGACTTCTGAATGCAAAGAAAAGGAAAAAAAAAATAAAAGGGATATTATTTTGTTCTGCTCTTTTGCCAGCATGAAACAAAGGAGAGAAGTTTCTTTGATACTTCTCTTCATTTTTAGATGCTACTTGTGGGTTAGATACCAGCTCACCATGAAAGCAGTACAATAAAAAATATTGTCTAACAATTAACCAAGAACGAGCGCTGAGCACGGCTGTTATTCCAGAGAGGGGTGAAGTGCCAGAACCAGGTAACAATTCAATTGCTTTCTATCCAAACAGCTTGCTGGCCCCCAGGATATCAATAAAAGTATCTCTGTCTAAACATATGCAAGCACACAAGAAAAGAATCTGTAATTTAATTGTTGCTCCCAGGAACTCAGTTACAGATTGATTTAAATTTAAAGTTCAAGGTTGCAGGTAACACAAACTTACATGTAAGAACTGCCAGATGGTTTATAGAAAATCAAAGCTGAATATAAAAGAAAACAGTAACATTTCCAGAAAATTCTTCAATGTCCTGTAGCTTTCCACAGCAATACTGGAATTTATTAGGATTACACAAGAAATTGGCAGGCTTCAGCACACAGCATTTTGGTTGAGTAACTCTAATCTTGGGGTGCTGAGCCCTCTGCATATTATCCTGAGCAATCAGTGCCAAGTTGTGCTACCAAGTGGCTCCAGCAAGCCCCCGACAGGACAACGGGACTGCACACATCCTGTGGGATCTTTAAAAGGGCAAACACAGAGGAAAACTCTAGGGCTCTATTATTATATTGCAGTTATCAGTAAAGCCATATTCAAAGAAAAATCCTGCATTTTGAATTTCAGGTTTGAGGCCCTCTGTCTCTGAGGTTGATAGCCCCAGGGAAAGCTGCAGCTGTTGGGGGAGGCTGTACATGCCCCATCAGCCTGTGGCCACCAGGAACCAACTTTGTGAGTGCAGTGGTACGGAGTGATGGCAGAGCAAAAATACTAGGGAAGAGCACAACAAGGTGCTTGTGCAGCTGTCCTTAGTCTGTCCGTACAACGGGCAGGGATGTGGGGAGAGAGGCCACACGCCCAGGAATGGTGAGTGACTCTATGACCTCCCTGGGGCCTGCAAAGCCCCGGAGCTCCCTTAGAAAACCTGCTGCTGGTAACTCAGCCCAACAGCTCATGGTTTAAAAAGTTCATTTTATCAAGAATATTATCCTCTATTTTTTTTTTTTTTTTAATGTAACCTATACTAGGACCCTTCCACTGCTCATTTAGAAAGCCAGTATGTCATGATAGGTAACAATTCAAATTTTCATCTGTTTTTCCTGTTTTTCATAAATCTTTAAGGGAAGGCTGTATCTGCAAACCCATGTCACGGTCAGTGCTATACCTGCCAATACATAAAGAGTAAACTGCCTGCACGCTTTGTTTAGGGTTTTTTGCAAATCGCGTGTCCTACCAAACCACCTCAGCTCGCTTCAGATCATGGAGCTGATGTGACGAATACGACATCCTCCGAGTGACCTGGGATGTTTGTTTTCATTGGCCAGATGACAACACATGGGAGACAATGAATACCAACCACATTGTATAATGATTTGGTCCAACTGTAAGGTTCCCTATTTTCTCCTCAGGAGAAGCAGGAAAAAGTTTTTAGACCTTTCACTTTATGGCAGAGACCTGCTGAGTTCAAACTGAAGCGGCATCATAAATTCAGTGAGATGATTCTCTTTTATCCAGCTCACTGGTATACTTGAAATATTGTAGAGGGAAGAAAATATGTAAAGAACATGCAGTCTTTTGAAGAAAATAATCTTTTAGTCCATGTAAAAAAATGTTTTTCATTAAAATTATTGGGGGTTTTTTTGTGGTTTCGACCCATTTTGAATTACACCTTTGATACTAACTCCTGCTGGGGTATAGCTCTTTTTCATGCAATAACCTAAGATGGAATTTATTCTAAAATTACATCCATGGACGTTATATCCTCTTTTCTATTATTTAATAGTTTACTCTTATCTAATCTGAAAGGTATAAAAAAATGAAACTTGCTGATATCCATTCAATTATGCTCAACAGATACTCTTTTGTACTTTAAATATCATTCCACTTGCATAAAAAGTAGTGTGTCTGTCTATCATCTTTATCTGTTTGTCTGGTTCACTTCAGTTAAGACATTTACTGAATCTTTCTTGTGAAAAATTCTTGTTCTCTAGAAAATGTTATCCTCCTGTGCGTACTGTTAAATATTATTTTTATATTACAACAGTCAAAATGTGCTAGGTGTTTTTCCAAATGTGTCACAACGATGATTTCTGTCCCCAAAACCTGCAAGTTTGGGAAAGTTAATTTGATATTCAAAATGCAAGGCATGCTAGGCAAATGGGACATACCCATTGCATTTATAATTTTAGGAACCTGTTATTCACTCCTGTCAGCAAATTAATCAGCTAGATATGCATAAGAAGCTACTGCAAACCAGCACAAAGTCCACCTGGCAAATTCATGAACTCCCTCATTCTTTTGAAACATAAATTAATGTAACATTAATAATCTCATTCTTAATAACTCCTCACCAACCTTTTATCTGAAACACTCCTGTACAGAGAAGCAAAGTTAAGTACACAGCACAGGCAAAGGTGGTGACATGGGCATGTCTGTTTTAGAAGATCTCACTGGAGAAATGGATGTTGGTTTAAGGGGGTATTCTTGGACCACGAGTTTGGAAGCAAACGGGGCGTGCCCAGTAGCAGACCATGGGTAAAAGTGGGTGGACAAGGCAATGCAGTGATAGAAACAACATCACAGTGCTAGGAGAAAAGCCAGGGCAGCCACAGGAAGGAGACCCCACAGTGCAAAGCTGATCCCTATTGCCAGTGTGTAACTGAAATAAAAAAGGGAAAAGTTACTATCAATTGTAATTTTTCTGCTTTGAAATACATACTACCAAAGTAAATACACACTGAAAGTGCAATGGATGAGTGATGAGCCAAAGGATGGAGGAAAAATTTCAGGATTCTTCAAGGAGACAGAGAACACAGTCCAGGAGATCTGATTGTTTGTGCTCTTGGAAAAGTTCCTCTTTTCCTAAGGCGGAGGCTGAATGAGAGACAAGGTGGTCTGTCAGAAGACCAGCAGAAGGGGTACACTTCCCTGTCACTGAAGGTGATAAAGTAAACTTTTTGACAATGTACAGAGCATAGATTAAATAAATAAGTGACATTTTTTACTACCTGCAGGAAGTAAGATTCTAGGAGAGATGCCCAATATTTTTCTGTCTGTCAGACAGCATGGGAAAAACAGAGCAATCATGCAGATCTAAGACCTGTCTCTGAAGAGGTCTCATTTTCTCAATCTGCCACTTGGCCGTGTTTTGCACTCAAGGTGTTTCACTGGAAAACAGAGTTTACTCCTAGTGGTATAGAGAGTAGAAAGGAGTTCACAGTGGCTGCCTTGATTCTGAGTGGCCAGCACAAAGTACAACCAGTCATAAACAATTTCTAGCTATGACCAAAAGGAGTTGTACCTTTCAGACAGTGCAGTTTTAGCTACAGATCCTTAATTTGCAAGTTATATATAAAGGTATGGACATGCAGGTCAGGCAACTAGGTTCTTACATTCCCTTTGTGCCCTTCTTATCCCCATGTATCCTTACCTAACCCTCAAGGGAGTCAAGACAACTGTACCTGGGCAAACTGCGTGTACTTCACCATGAAGACATCTGGGAAAACAAAGCAAATTCCATGCCATCCCTTATACATTATTAAGGGGATTTATATCAACTAGAAAACACCAGTTACACTTGCCCTAAATCTACACTGCCTTGCACGAAAAAAAAGTCTATGTTTTCCCTAAATTGCTTTACTTGTCTGGGCACTAGGAAAATGAACTGGTAGGGGAAGTCCCAAATTTATCACCACTTTGTAGTTGATAAAGATGGTGTTGACAGGTTTCTCCCCTGACGGAATGAGTTGAACGGTCTGCCTACCCTGCCCAGCCCGGCTTTGTGCATTTTCAACCATAACTCTGGTGCTGAGCACCCACAAATAACAGTTCTTGTTCTTTGACTGAAAGGAATATAACTGAGTGGTGTCCAGTGTGCTGCTCTGTGTTTATATAAAAATAAAATACTAAGAAAAAAAGTTGCTGCATGTGGTCAGAAGAATCAAAAGTCCAGGCCTCTGTAAAACTGCCTTTTCTCCATGCCCCTCATTCACATATATGCACATGGACACGCAAACACGATTTCTATCTATATATATATCTATCTCCATCTCTGTCTCTCTCTATATATCTATATCTCCATGTATTTACATATACCTAATTAAACAAATCAACTTGACATGGTCTGTTGATCTAAGGCATATTAGGGAATGCTTGCAATATTAAAGGATTACCAACAGATAGAATCCATCCTCTAAAGTTTAGACTTAGCAAAAAAAAAGTTAGTCTTTGATAGATTTCTGACTTTTAATTCTCCAAGGCCTATGTCTGAGGAATTACTGTCTCCAGAAATAACTGGATAAATGGCTTTGTGCTATTACTTATCCAGAGACTTTGTCCAGGAGAAGATAGTGCATCATCATAAAAAAACTCCAACAGAATAACAAAATATTCTATACATGTATGAATGCATCAAAAAATCTTATTACATTGTCTAGTACACCAGAGAATATGGTCTAATTTCAGTACTTGTTGCACTAAAATATCAACTGCTTTTGAACAAAAAGCTCATAATTGCATAAAACCTCAAACCCTCATCAAATATGAATGCATGAAGTGGAGGCAGGAGGGAGAAGTTAGAGAAGCTGAGACAGAAGCTTTGTAGGATCAGAGACCATTTCTTGATCTCGTATCTCTGTGATCTTCTGGGCTATATCAAACCATGTTCTCCACTGGACAATACTGTAGCAGCTTTCCTTAAAACATGGCTTAAAAATGCTTCTTTTGTTATGAAAGACATGAGAAGGCAGAAGGGGAGATAACACAGCCTGAGGCAGAACAACTTTTTCTGCCCAGAGGGTAGTGAATGATCCCTGCTTTCAGGTTGGTGAAAAAGGGATAAAAAATGATAAATGAGAATTGTTGTTTTTACAGTCTCTTTTGGCAAGTTGCATTACAAATAAGTTTTAAAATATTGTTCACATTCCCCTACCCTCCCAGAGAATGACTGGAATAACATGTTACAGCAGTGATTTACAGGTTAACAACTGTAATATTTTTTCGTCTATGTTAATAAATAGACTGCCTGTATTCAAGTTAACAAAGTATGAGCAGTAATAGCTTTGATTTGGCAATGTTATTTCTTAGGATCTTGCACCTTAAGTATAAAGCCTTTTAAATTTTGCCTTGGAAATGATGCATCCACCCAAGGAAAGAAATAATTTGATTTTTAGCTGCTTAGGAGAAAATCACAGAATAACTATGTCCTTAGAAAGATTTTTGATGCTGTATTAAATAAATTAAAATAGATTATAGTGGAATTTTCATATTAGAGGTGCATAGATGAGTGAAATATTAATTTTAAATAGTAATTAGCCATCATTCACTTTTAAAAATATGGAACCATTCAAGCATTATCTACCCAGGCCCAATTTTCTTCAAATGTTAATGTTTTGGATAATGAACTGGAGTACTGTAATCTGAAAGGTGTCATAAAACCTTTTGAAGGACTAAATTAGAATTCAAAGGATCTTGACAAGTTGGAGAAATGGTCTAAAGTCTTATATGCAAGCTACAGGAGATGATTATGGTACTGTCCTCACTCCTGGTCAGATCTGAGCTGGAGCTTTTTGCACTGCAACTGAAAGAGATGGAGATAACCAGGGAAGGACTACAAGAAGAGCAGCAAGTATAGAGAAGGTTAAATGTGCATATAAACAAGATGGAAAAGTTGAAGGTTTTCCTTCTAAAAGAGAAGATCGAAAGGAGGTAAACTGACAACTTTCTAGTGAGGGTTAGCACACGATCAGCTGTCCCTCCTGACCACAGTGGAAAGAAAAATAAGAAATCTGCTTAATTTGCATCAAAAGCCATTCAAATTACCCATTAGGAAAAGCTTGTCTATCTGCAAAAATACTGAAGAGAGCATGGAATTGCCTCTTTTAGAATGTTTTTAGTAAATATTAAACCATCACTGACAGATGTCTGTCCTTGTCAGTTTGAATTTTTCCTTCTGCAGAAATATAGACCAGATGACCTCTAGAGGTCCTTTACAGTTCTTCATCTCTATGAAGCTATGGGGAGCTCTGAGCTTGCAGGCACAGGAAACAGCAACAGCTACTGAGTAACAGATCACTTTGTTGAGATTTTTTTTCATCCTGCCACTGGCATAAATCCATGTTCTGAATATACATGCTGCTGAATTGCATCCAAATAAGTGTCTACACATAGTTACAAATATGTCCTGCAAGCCAAAATAATTGTTTCTTTTAATATGAATCATCTTGAAGAGCATTTTATTATTATAAATGAGAGAGTTTCTAAAAATATATTATGCCCTATTTGGCATGGTATTATAAAAATACCATGGTATTAGATTTGAAAATGTCCCCTCTGTGCCAAGTCTTACCCAACTTGACTGGTGTATGAGGGCAGAATTTGGCCTACTGTAATTAAATCCAAACATCGTATCAGAGTTTAACTAGTGCAAGACCTTGTTTTTTGATGTAAAGGCAGTGGAAATTTCTATTGTCCTTTTTTCAGTGTTTTTTGGATTGCAACAGCCCTTCTATAGGTTTTAATCATATGATAGACACAATTCAAAAGTAATATGTCTGCCCAGCATGAAAGAATAATCATGGGTCAGTGGGATTATAAAGGTAGAATTTACAGCTAGAACTGAGTTTTCCCTCCCTATTTCCTGCTCTCCATGTTTAGAAAGAACAAACCCGGATGCTAGCTGGTAGAGAAATATACCTGAAATGTGTTGTGATGCCTAATATGAATTCTGAATCACTACATGTGGAATCATCCACCAATGCTTCTACATTTCTTGACTGTTACTCTAAAGGTACCTGCTGACCTTACAGCAGCCCGCTGTCAGTGGAACACATATGGCTGGATTCTCCATCTGCTAAATTCATTCTTACAGACTGCAAAACAGAATTTTCTTTGGGAAGTTTATCCTACACTGTTGGAAATTTTACTGGTGTAACTCTAGCAGAAAGCTGGCATGGGATAAACACTCCATGTTAGCTAGAAAGAGATTTTTTGTATTAGCGTTACAAAAAGGTAAATAAGTGGAGTAGGAAAAGGAGGGCAGGGAAGATTTAAAGATATGTGAAGGTAACGATGAAAAGAAAATTTGAAAGAGTGAAGCTCCACTGTGTTACATTCCCCATATTGAACTAGTTTGAAGTCCCCCAAATCTCTACCATTTTAACTTGAAGAATAATACAGTAATTTAGAATAAGAGATGTCTTTCAGCTTGAGTTTTTATGCTTGAAAAGGAGTCTCTTTTTCAGGATTTAATAGGGCAAACTTACACTGAGTACAAAGAGAAGGGCAGACCCCTTCCACTGTATTACATTTGCTTCCATCAGGAGGGCTGAGTCTGCTGAGTGAATGAGGAAATGATCTCTGGGGACCATAGGACTTCTCATCAGAAATTATATCCTAACATCTGCTTGGCATTGTTTTCCCATGGGCTGTGTTATTGCCCTTATTGGGGAGTTTTCCATAACCCCGTGGAAAACAAGAATAGGCTTGGTGCTGTTTGGTTGAAAGTATACTCCCAGCACTGACATGGTATGGGCTTGGCTCAAAAGAATAAGTTTTAATGGGACTGACTTTTGAGAGCTGCATCTTTATGTTTGGAAAAGTATATCTGGAGGTATTATGCAAGTACTTTTTTTCATGGGGGACAGCTGTTGGAAGCAAGCCGGCCCAGGACATGGCTCTGTTTTGTTGGCTTACAAAAACACTTTCCTCAGTACCCGGGATGGGTGGCAAATCACATAGAAGACTGTGGGATAAAAGTTGTAAAAGTTATAACATTTGGTCCACTTTAAGCTAGGGTTTTATAAAGGGATATTATAGGAATTGTTCTTCAAACAGAAAACCAGATTCTGCTTTCAAAATAGATGCCAATTTGACATTCAAGTGTGCAGTAAACATCATTGTGAATACACTGCAACTGTGAAGACAACCAAAGTCATGCGCTAAATGATAAATAGAGACAATTTACAAAACTGTCTATGGTACATGCCTGTTTTTATCACTCTTGTATAAAAAATATTTACGTAGACATAGCAGAACTAAGGTAGTTGGCTTGGAATATTATTAGATGTACCCATTCATAACAAAGAGAAGTAAAAAAGTTAAATGATATTGTATGTTCCTGTTTCTATTCGGTGTTGTTTATGAGAAGGCCAAGTCTTCATTCAAAAAATTTCTCTCAAAAGGACTTAGGGGCAAAAGTCGACAGGTAAATAAAAGGTTGTGTGGGAAAGAAATGGGTCACTTA
The DNA here is from genome assembly GCF_000700745.2 of Antrostomus carolinensis. Lineage (NCBI taxonomy): Eukaryota > Metazoa > Chordata > Aves > Caprimulgiformes > Caprimulgidae > Antrostomus > Antrostomus carolinensis. Next base: position 30,833 of record NW_010289080.1, on the reverse strand, counting down.
CTTACACTAACAGATTATTAAATCCTTAAAGATAAACAGAGACTGATATGAGAAACTGATAAAAGAATCTGACTAGCAGTACAAATACAGCAGCACTTAAGGAATTCAAAAGAATTTCTGAATTCCCTGGATATATATAAAAGGATACACCAAGCAATGTAGGGTGCCCATATCCCATACACTGAACTAGGATTGCTTGAAGATTGAAAGGGCGGGGAAGTGGAGGAGGATTTTTTTTCAGCAGTAGATTATATTAAGAATTGGAAAGATGCCTCTTCTAAGCCATATTAAATACAGAAAAGGTCAACATTTTTGGCATTCAGGCCAAATCTAAATGAGAAGGGTTCAGTACTGTGCAACCCCTGTAATATGCTGTCAGCTCTTTAGCAGCTAGAAAAGATGTTATCAGTAGAGGCAAGAATGCAGAGGAATGTTCTTGGAGGCTTAAGGCAGATAAAAGAAAGGAGTAAGATGCCACTTTATATTTTTTCCCTGAGGTCAAAAAGATCTAGCAAATACACAAATCTTATAAAGTAGGTGCCTGAACAGAAAATTTTATTCTGAAGGGAATTAAAAAGTAAACCAAAAAGATACCTTTTGAAATAGATAGTCAGTTCATCAAAATTACTTATCTTGACCTTTCAGTCAGGATGCCAGTGACAAGCAGCATTAGATGATATAAATACATGACTGGCCATGTGATATTCAGATACGATAGTCTAGTCACAGTAAACAGAGAGGTGGAAAGAAGACACAGAAGAACGTAAGACAGAATTAACCAAGTCCCACAGATTTATCCTTCTGTGTAACCTTAAGTGCAAATTGTACATTTAAATGGTACCCTTTTGGAAGCCTGTAGATATAAGGCAAAGGTAACCCTGTCAGGCCACAGCGTTTAGGAGAGCATGTGGAAGTGTCTTGGTTCACAGTAACTAACCAAGGCTCACTGAAAGAAGCAGCAATCATTACAGCTGCTTCATTAGGATAATAATCACCCTAATTATAGAAAAAAAATATTTTTATATTGTCTAGTTAGCACAAAAGTGGCTCAGAGTCTGGAACTATATTTCAACCACTGCCCTTAAATGGACTGTATAGTAGGTTACAACAACTAAACCTTTGCTTCTATTTTATTGCCTCAGTCACAAGGTTTTAAGCTCTATTTGGACAAGTGGTTTGAGTTATAAAACACACATTATTACTTATAAGTAATTGAAAATAGCCTCCCAGACAAACAGAGATCTGGCCACCTGAACTGTAAGTCTGCCTAGCAAAACTATAATTTGATAGGTGTGTGACAAATGGTAGATATCCGGCACTAATTCTTCTGCATGTCATTTGATACAAAGATGTAAGGAAAACAGTAGCAGAAGTATACACAGTTATTTCGAGTTTAAGTCACTAGGAAAATTATTGGGAAATTGCAAATGTCTCCCATTAACTTTTTAACTTTATTAGTATGTTTTCAATTTAGCTGACAAGCTCCTCCTTTGCAGGTCCTCCAAGAATGTATAGAAAATAAGGTACTTGATAAAATGTTTCCATGCAGAATTTGGTTTCAGCTATGCAGTAAAATGTACACACTCTAGGGCAGACTTAGGCTTTTTCCTCTTTAGGCTGGTGGAAACTGGAAACATTAGAGAAAAAATGTTCTGCTCTCCTAAAGACAAGCTTTTTTTAATAATGCACCTCACATACCTAAAGAGAAGTAAGTATGGAAACTAAAATTTGCAAGAAAGAAAAATATTCACATTAAAAGGGGTATAGAAATTTCTGAGTCTTCTTCCAATAAGTGACTCAGGACTTAATCCTGCTGCCATTGAAGTTAAAGCAAAGCACTTAAATCAAATTGGACCTCCTTCTAACACAGGAGTAAGAGCAAGAACATCTGGAGTAACTTGAATAAAACCTGTCCCAAAACTGTGGAATTTTCTGTGGCTACAGAGGATCCCAGCCAACTTTAAGTCATCTTCTGTTTCTTGTAAGCCTGGCTAAAATTTTCAGAGTCAACTGAGTGTCCTTGAAATCTCACTCCTTGAAGAGACTTAGGCACTTCAGAAACTTTTACTCCATACCTCTTTCCAAACCACTTTTGTGTGTTTGCCTCCAAAATATGCCCTTTAAATCGATGCCATGAGTGTACTTTGTACTGGAATGCAGCAGGCAGCCGGCAGTATAAATAACTGCTCTGCTTAATTACAAAAGGAACGTTGTTTTCTTTTAGACTCCTAGCATCATCAGCATAAAAATCCCATTTCAGGAAATTTCAAATTCTGAACTTCACATGCTCATTTAAATACTTCCAAGTACGTGTTCTAGCAGATGAAGTACAAATTTAAGATAAATGTCAAAAAACAGTATTAATGTTTTCTTTGCTGCAAGGAGTGGCTTTCAGTACAAACTAGGATAATAGATCAAAATCTCCATAATCAGCATGGTTGCATGTCATGCTAGCAACTGTTTTAAGTGGAACTTCCCTTCAACTCCAAAGAAAAGAGCCTGCTCTCAAATTTTTGTCATGATATGGCTTTACCCCAGTTGATATTGCCCACCATGAGTATTGCAAGCTGAACTATAGAAGATGACCAGCTAAAACTTAGAACAGCTTGGTAGGGAGATGCTGATGTTCCTACTTTACAGACAGCTGAACGGAGTCCAAGAACAAGCTATATCCCTTTATACACTTCCTCAGATCATACTGAACACCACAGAGTTTACTTTTCTTATTTCTTTAACTCATGCTCCAGGTAACAGAATTTTGTGCGGATGTGCACACAGCACATAACCCTCTAAAACCTAATTAAGAAACCTTTACTGACTAAAAATAAACATCTTAGGTTTTGACCATTCTAAGCATTTCTCAGTCTACAGGATGAGTAAGACTTGAGCAGGGCTTGGCTAAGCAAGTACACTGGCACTAACGTCAACTTTATTCTACCCCACGGCAGTCAATTAACATGGTATCCGCATATCACTAACATCAAGTGGATCTGGAGGCGACAGCCTGTTGTGCAGAGCATTTCCTGGGCTGAAGCACCCGTCCTGTTTGCAAGCGTTCAGGGCCAAACCCTGCAGCCCTCACTGAGGCAGAGCTCCAGCTGGCTTCATCAGTGGCTTTGCCTCAGTCAGGGCTGCTGGGGTTCACTTGTTGATGGGCACACCACCGCTAGCCCTCACCTGCCATTGAAGCAAATGCCTGTAGTCTTCAGGACCACCTATGGGGCTCGGCAACAACGGCACTGTTGCAACGTGTGCTCCATGCTGCTTTTAATTAGTCACAGGGGGACTTTTTCAAACAGAAAGGGATGAAATTTTCCCTCTTGGAAAAAAATGCTGAAAAGTTTAACATTTCAAAAACTCTTTGGAGCTTCACTGAACTTCGGCAGAGGACAAGTTTGAAAGGTGGTTTTGCTTCAGCATTGCAAACATCTGAGACAGGGCAGCACTGAAGCTTGCTTTCCAGACAATTTATTTTCCAATAAGCATCCGAGTATGTTATGTGAACAAAGTTCTTTAGCCTTTTAAAGTTTGCCCACCCTTCCCTCAACTGATCTGCTCTTCAAAGCTCCGTGGTTATTTAACTCAGTAGTGTTATGAAATCATGCCATTGAAGCAGGGCGGTATGGCTTAGTCAACATATGGTGATCAAAACCGTACTGCACATGAAGGAACACACACCAGAACCACATTTTCTATTTGGAGTATTCTGTTTCAGAAATCAAACTGTGTAATTGAGCTCAGTCTCCCATCATCAGTACCTAATCTGAAGAAGAATACTAAATGCTCTGGACAGCCCTGAACATCAGAGTTGGGGTTACACCATCCTATGCAGCCAGCACCTGGGGACAAGGGCAGCCAGGGCAGGTGGCACTGTAGTTCTGGAGCTGAAGTTCTTCAGCAAGTTTTAGGCCTTTTTCACTGGTGAGAAGAGAACATAATTTGGATCCTCTGGAGATGAGCTGTGCAGGACATGGTTTCTCTAGCCTAAATCACAGACCACTCTTCAGATGATGTATCTGAGCTATCAATCTGCATTCTCTCTGCAGTCAATAGAGAAAAGAGAAACTTTGGCATGATTTGTCTATGCTTTATGTTACATTACTATTTCATGGGAGCATTAACCATGCCCTTAAAGTGCCTTCTCTTCTGTACTCACTCTAAAGTCCAGGACTAGTCTACATGCTAACTAGAAAGCAGTTGTGTGAAGTTATAAGAGAGGAATACATTCTCTCTGAGTAATCTTTTAAGAATGCACCACTAAGGAGGCTAGCATGACTAGCTCAGATATTGACACCTACAATGAAGTTATCTATATCTAGTTAGATTAATCTGTTCCCTGTTTGGCCACATTCACCACTTATCCTCATCATCCACCACCCTCACAGCTCTTCCGTCTATCTTTTTTCCCCACCTCAAAACTCTTCCTGCTTAGGAAGCACGGCCTACATATGTACATGATATACCCCTTGCAATTGTTGTCAAAACTCCTTCCTTTCTTCCTCTGTCAGATTTATATCTCAGTTGATATCTGAATTTAATAAAAGCTCTCCAAAACTTCATCTTTTGTCAGTCTCATTCCCCATTGAATGCCATTTCTTTTAACACCTTGGACTACTTTGGACTGTTGTTACTGAGGATTTTCTAGCTATTCAAAATCTAATTCAATTAGATCAAATTCACACGCTCACTGGGACAAGGCACTCCTAACAGGAGAATAAAATATATTTTGTTTTGTTGTCAGCTCTCAGAGTATACAACCAAAGCTGTACTCAAACCGATGCTTTTGCATGGCTGCCACTAAGAATCACGCCACAAAGGCTACTCAGATAGGAAAAAAAATCTCATTTTCTAGTCTTTTGACTAGAGGCAATTTTGTTGCTACCTGTGATGCCTGGAGCTAGAAAAGATGTATATGAGCCTTTGAGCCCTCCTAGGTTAGACCTTCTTTGGGTAGATATTCAATAGGACACTGAAGACTGAAAAAAGAGCTCTGTCGGGGAAAAAAAAAAAAAAAAAAAAAAAAAAAGGTCTTATTCCTTCCTTCTACTAATATGAAAGTATTCATTTTCACTTATGGTTCCTGTCAGTTCAGGGACTGTAAACAGCCCAATAAGAATGGGGAACAGCAAAGGGCAGTTTAGGTACCACAGAGACAGAAAGAAACATCAACAGAGTGTGATGGGGCATCCTGGGCCTCAGATCCTACCACAGCAGTTACAGGATCTGCACTTTCTGTTTAAAGAAAAGTACTGCTTTTAATGAGGTGAGGAGGACAAAACAAAATCAAACAAAAAATAGGAGGTCAGTGACCAGAGCTAATACAGCTTTTCTGTCTGTAAGGTACCTCTACAAATGGAGAAAGACAGAATGATGCTGCTTATATTCATGCCATTCGTGTCAAATAACTTTATCATACTCCCTTTATACAATGCATTAGAAAATGCTGCTGAGCACCTTTTTGCAAAAGATATGCTATAAAGGAAGTTACAGTGACTGCAATAAAACCAGGAAAGATTTCTGTGGAGAAAGGTAGCCATAAATAATACATAGAGAGAAAATAAAATCATGCTTACAATGAGAACTGCAACTTGAAAATAAGACGTGGGGAAACTTTCATCTAAAATATTGAGTGAAGTATTTCTGACATTTTAGAAAGCCTAGATAACATAATTACACTTATTATTTATTTATTATTATCTACACTTATATATTATCCTGACATTTTAAAATTCAAGTGTGTGCAGGAAGTGCCAAAATACCACAAGAGAGCTTATGTCATATTTTTTCTGGCTGATCACAATCAGGGAAATACCAGAAATATCATGGGACATTTTTCTTACATTTGGAATAAAATTTTAATAATATATGACAAAAGCATGAAAAAATAACTTAATTTAATCTAAATTCAGTACAACGGGTAATTTTTATACAGTAATCTCTCAGCTAAAACCTCTCAATGTATTGTATTTGTGTTCAGGGACCCTGCAGTCCCAGAGCCAAGATAACCTACTTATTTGAGATGCAGAAGTCTAGTCTCGTTACTCAGAGAAACAACCACAAGGTGGAGATGTTACAAGCTCTTACTAGCAAATATAAAGCATAATGCTTAATACAAATTTTTCCAGTTTTTATCTAGGGAAATAAGATCATATTTTAAATTAAAATTGTCTCTAGTTAACAATTATAGTGCAATAAAAGTAAAGGAAGTCTGTAATAGCAAAATAATTAAAAGGAAAGTCATTTTTATCTTGACCTTTAAATTAGTTCCTCATTTTATGAAATGTAATGATACTAACTTGATTATTTATTTCTATGAAGTAACATGATTTATGTCAGTGAAATAAACTGTGTATTTTCTAATTATATAGCCAGACTGCAAATCAGCTTTGCATAGTCATCCAAATATCCTTTAAGATCTTCACACAGCCATACAGAAACTATATTGACTTTGTAAGAGGGAGAGAAGCAGAGAGAGAATGAGAGCACAAGCTGGAGTGTGTTGTATTTCAGCTCCAATGTATACATCTATATGAGTGAATGCCACCACTTCTCATAGTATCAGCACTATAGGATCTGCAGGTAAGAATTGTGTCACAGTCAGGAAACTTTCAAAAGAAGTAAAAGGAAAGATTCACAATCAATCACATTCTCAAGGATAAGGAAGAGAAAGAAATAACCCTGGCATTCTTACATTCTCTACCCAGTAGTCAGAGCACTATGTAGGTAATGAACACATGCATTCAGCTCCCTTCCTGAAACCTTTAAAGCAGAAATTTGACAACATCCTGACCATCTGATCTGTTAGGAAATATTCTTACAAAATGGAGGGTACAGATTCCAAACTCTGTTTTGAATAAAAGAGGAAGTTTGTCTAATTTTTCTACTGAAATAAGTGTAAAGAAGAAACTACCACCTTTTCCTGACCTACATTATTTTTAACTGCTCTTGTGAATCCAGATTCCAACTTTTAAATGATTCACCTTTCTCATTTTCAAAAACATTGATCTTTCATTGCCACATTTTTAGCAGTACAAACATCAGAAGAGATTTATAAGATTGCTCTGCAGCACTGGATTTTCTAGGAACGATAAGGTTTTCTATAGCTATAGAATAGTCTACTGATTTCGCTCCCTTATTGCTCCATTTTCTAAATTGCCGCTTTTCGTATAAGCTATGGGGATATGTCCTGCAGGACTTTGCAAAATGCAACATACTGTTACCAGTAATGTCAAGGTTTGCAGATGCAATAAATGCTTTCTATAGGAGTGGAACTTGATCTGACTTGGAAAAGTATGACCTATCATCCTGAAAGATCTTTACATCACTATCTTGAGGCAATTAAACCATATAAGGTATTTTGAGATATGAAAAGAAATCTTTGGGGAATAGTACTGGCGTTATCTGCATCTGTTAAATTTAAGACTTCAAAATCATTTAAACTTTTGCATAAGTCTTCTGTTCTTTTCCTGGAGATACAATCTGATACAGAAGGAACTAAAAAGTTCAAGAATCATCATAGCTCTACATCTCCATAAAAAAATGTTACAATGCTATACAATTGTTGGCTAAAAGTTGTGTATATGTTACATATTCATTGCTAAGAGTTGTAAATTTATGCACAGCTATAATTTCTGGAGCCAGCTTCTATCAAGCTCATCCTTCAAACTAGCAAAAATTATCCCTTTGGAGTTCTCATATTACAGAAATATTACAGCTACATGTTATGGTAAGCAAAGAAATGGAAGGTAAAAGAAATTTGCTTCTGTGTTTCACATATACTATTTATGCCCCTCCATGTTCTTCCTCTGTAGTAATTAGGATATCCTGAATTAAGATAATGTGGATGTATGTTTTCTATATATATATTTATCTATATAAAAAGTTATTTCCCTGATTCATTTTTCAAAACAACTTTATCATTCTTAGGATGTAAGAATCTTCATATTGCAAACATGTTGTATAGCTTACGGTTGCCCTAACGGTAGCAGTATGTTACCATTGCTAGTATTAAAGCTTAGAAATCCCTCAGACCCACTGACTTCTAATTTAAAATGATAGATTCTTAATTCTCCTTTATAGTCTTACTGTATACATTTCTTTTGACTTTATAAACTGGATAATGAAGACAGAAGAATTGCACAATATCAAAACAAGACTGTAAAATATTAATTTTAGGTGAAACACCCTCCCTTGCAGAAGCCAGAAGACAACTCATACATTGCTTAAGTGTATGGGCTGCAGCTGGCACTCGCCACCGGTTCTCCATCAAGCCCCAGAATGGAGTACTTAAGGCTGATCCAGACAAGTAAGGGACAGAAGAAGAGGGTTACTGCAGGAAGAACCAGCATATTTGCTTTTTCTTCTTTATTTTTTTTTGTTGGGCTCTATATCCGGAGCATTTGCAAACACAATAGACCTAGTGGTGTCAATTTTCTCTTGTTATCAGTACACAAACCCACAATTACGCATTCATTATGAGTCACGACACACTTCTGTGTGAATAACTGTAGACAGACATTGTTCTCTGAAAACTGAAAAATGCACCCACAGCTATTTCTAGCCCAGTTAAGGAGGCCCACTGAATATATGTCTATGTGTGTTTAGATCAGCAAAGACCCTTACAAGGCAGCAAATCCTTAAAATCAACAAAAGTGCGAGCTGGTAGCTACTGTAATTGCTAGCAGTGAGTCATGTTAACAGAGAAATGGTGAAATATGGCCTGTTTTATTATTATTATGAGGGGCTATAGCTAGATTCAACTGAAGAATATAGGGCTCATGGGAAGCCTCATAAACACTGGCATAATCAAGTATTGGTTTTAATATAAATTCATAAATTTTTATAGGTGTCGAGTTGTCAGGCAGATAATATATGACCGAACTCTGGATAAAGCATATGGAAAAAAAGCATTCCAGAAGGACTGCAAATATGATACAATGCAATGCTACTGAGGACTGCAGCTTTGCTGGGACCACAGCTGTGAGTGAAGGGGTGCACAAAGCATTCTAGCCCGTGTCTCTTGAAAGCCTTCTGTACTTAGAGAAAGCTTCCTTGAAAGTATTAATAAAAGCTAGCGGAGAAACATGAGCAGCACATGTACAGAGTGTATTTTTCACAGAATTTATTGTTTTACTACAGGCAACATTTTCCTTATAAAGAAATAAGAATAGGGATGGACAGATTGGAAGGTTTGCCAGAGGAAGAAATGGGAGCTTTCACCAACAAGCCAGAAAGCTGAACTTGGTTTTGAGTGCAGCTACTAGTCGTGTGAAGTATCACCCACCGTGTGTGAAACATCCCTTGTAAAAGATGTCAGCAGAAGGAGTACAGATCATCTACCTCTCAGCTTTAGGAGCAGACTCTAGCTTCACAGCCAACACATGCAATGAGTGGGTTTGAGGAAGATGCAAACTGCTGCAGCTCACACTGGATAAGGACTGGTGGGGGGGAAAGAGCCTGAATGGCCAGCACAGCAGCCAGCTTTACCATTGTGTCTAAGAGCACAGATGGCTGCAGCTTCTCCCTGACTCCCACATAGAAGAATTCAAGGCAGGGGCCCCTTTCCTCCTCTGCTCCATTGCTGCTCTGCTTCCTTTGTAACCCCTCCTCGATACTGCAGTTTGCTGGCCATTAGCCACTTGCTCTTCCCTACGGGCAACTACAACTGCAGTTGCAGGACCGGGGGTGTCTTGCCAATTGTGAAATATTCTGACATAATATAATCTTTCCATGTAAAATAAAAATGCATGCAAACAGCAAGCAGAATAGCTAATAAAATGAAAAGATGCAGGGAAGGGAGTCTAAGGAAAGAGAAATTCTAGCCTTGTTCAAACCAGTGGCAGAATTCCCACTCTTTTCAGTAAGCCAAAATTTCACCCTAGATATTCATAACCCTTTTCAGGTACATTTTAGATTACTAGTTTGGCAAATTCTACAGTGCTTCATGCTGTGTGTAACTTCAGGATTTATATTCAAACAATTAGGTTTGTAGCCTTTTTACTTTGGTCGCATATCAATTCCAGCCTAAAAATAATTACTATATGTGACTAATGACAGCTTTTCCTAAGAAATACAATCTTTTTGGTGCTTAGAAAAGGTAATATACATTTTGGGATAGCTACAAACAGTTGAAGATGTTGGCACCCCAGACTCACCACAAACTTTACATAACCAAAGGCTTCTGTCTTGCCTCATGCAGTCCACTGCCCTACGCCTGCCCCAGAGCAACACACTGATTGCCCCTGCGCAGTCAGTCCCTGACACATCGAGACCCTGGATGCTACACGGCAGCATCCACTCCAGTCTTCAGCCTTTATTGCCCCTTCTTCTGAAGACACTGTAAAGACCCTTTTAAACCCAGAACTGATGCTGTATCTTCCCTCTGACGATGATTTACATTTTGATCAACGTCAAAAAACAGATCTGCCACAGTGACCTGCCTATACACAAACCTCATCACACACCACGACAGTTCAGTGCCTTCACCTCATAAAGCTCTGCCAGGGTCCTTAACAGATACATTTCAGGACAGCACAGAGAGAGAGAGGCAGGGATCTTTGGAAGTTATTTGGATCTATACAAATCCCGCATTGTATTAAGTCAAAAGGAACCCAACTTTTAGAGAAAATGATGCTTTCCACTCTTAGGGGGCTTGGCTGGAAACAGCATCAAAGAGAAAAACTGAGTCAAGTTACCTGATCCATTCTGCAATATATCACACGCCATCATGCTGTCTTCAGTACAAAATTATCCTTCATCTTGGACTGGAAATGGTTAGCAGCCTTTGGTAAAACTGAGCAGGAGCAAATAATTCATATGTAAGTTTGTGTTCTTTTATTAACTAATTTTGTTTGATGAATCTGTCTACTTTGGACAGTGCTTTAATCATTTTTTACTTCAGACTCTCTGTGAAACAATCTTATATTTTATACTCTTAAGGAGAGACAACCTTATAATTTATACCAGTTAAATATATATTACAGTACCTTAGAGCTAACATAAGCTCTTTGTTTTGCTTCGGAACATTACAGCAAGCCATATTATGAATCAATAAAATCTGCTGCCTTTTCCCCTTGTTCAACTGTATACACTTGGGGCCTGGGGCAGTGCCAAAAAAAATCAACACATACCAATGGAAGTCATAAAAAAAAAAAATCTTGACATCTTCTCCTGCCACTCATTTTAGCATAGTTAGTCTGGCTGGAGGCATAATTTACTTTTCAGATAATGTGCTAGTCGATTACTATTGCTCACCTCTCAGCAAATTTTTGGGTAGAATTTCCCAGCTCTCTCAGCTGATACTTTTATTGTGTGAATATTTGTTGTGCTACCAAATTATTTTTATAAAAAGGGATTTTTTTCCTTCTTAATTTGTTTGGGAGTCAGAATTATGCACTCTGAAGCTCATTCTGCAGAGAAAATAGAAAAAAAAAATAGCAATCAGTCAAAAGTTTTAACCCTTCAGGGATATCTTACTGAAAGTCCATAAGAAATAGCACCATTTAGTTTAGGACTGAAGGAAAATCATCCACACAAAACATATGTTCCATGCCTAAACTGCAGCATTTATTAAATGTTCCTAAATATAGAGCATAGTGCATGTTCTTATTTTTATGGAGTACCACTTCTTCACAAAAGGCTGTGTTTTTGTAAGTGGACTGCCAACATGAGAAGAATATTCACTTCTGAGTTTCATTTTCTAGACTCTTCGTACTATGACTCCTCAGAAATTAACCAGCTCTGTTCATGTTGGAGATGGTAACAAACCTTGTATTTTCAACAGAAGCTGTTTGAAAGCTTAGCCAAGGATAAAAAACAGTCAAGAAAGCTGGATTTGATCTGAGACTGATTCCTGCATCTCAACACTTCACAAGAAAACACTGAAATTTCAATGTTGGGCCAAAGTGACTAATTTAACATCCCCTGAAGTCAGAGGCTGACTCTTGAATTCAATAGCATTGGACTCAGCCCATATGCCCTAATTCATATCTGTATCTCTAATTAGAAAAAAAAAACAAAACAAAAACCAAAACATTGAAAAGTATGGTTAAATAGTACCCTGGAAAGGCAGGCACTAAAGTACATCTCTAAATGCTCCTTTGTATCATGGCTGTGATAAGCAACCAGAAGAAGAACTGCAGGAAACATGATAATAACTCTAAAACAATATAATTAACAATTTTAGAGTTTGGGGCATCTCTTTTTGGAAAACAAAGCACGATCATTTTAAGCATTATAAATTATCAAATCCAGAAACTTCAAAAAAATTTTCTCCCAGAAATGACCTAACAGGATACTGTAGTTATAATGTCTGGTTTATAGATCTGATTCTGCAACAGAGCTACTACACAGCTGCTCACATCATGGAGAGGTTACAAATGACCTTATTAAGCACAGTTCCTCTGTCACCTTGCCAGCACTCACTGTATTTTCCTGTGGGTCCAGACCAGTCCTGTCACTGCGATACTCCTCCTATTGACTTTAACAGCATTGGAACAGCTCCATGCTAACAGGAAAAGTACAAGCAGAAAGGGGCCTTATGTTTGTAATACACTACATTAATATTTCCTTTAAAAAACAAAACCCCATGAAAATGCAGAAAAAGTTCTTCTGATATGGTATGAAATGGCAGTACAGTAACTTCATTACTTCCATTTGTGAATGTGGTTTGGTTGGGGTTTTTAAAGACTGTCGTTGCACAAAGAGTCCAGATAGAGGCGAGTGAACAGTTTGTATTTTCCTAGGTTTTCATTTTCTCTCACTTTCCTTTTGTTAATTTTCCCAGTTGTCCCCATTCCACTGAAGTAGCTATAAATGGGTGCATCCCCCTGCTTCTTTTGGGAATAGACTCACGCTCTTGAAGCACAAACCAATATGGACACAGAAAGCCCCAAGCATACCAATAAACTGTTTTCTGATCAAATGATAGTGAGCTGCTCACCTTGACAATTCAAAGTCATTTTGAACACAATGCATTTTTTCTCTTTGCCTTTTATAACACTTGTACACAAGAAGGTATGAGAAGCCACAGATGTAGTGCAGCCCAAGCAGCAGGGACCCATCTGGGTGCAGGGCCACTCGAAGGGCTGCCTTCAACCCAGCAGAGATGAGGAGCGACATCCCCGAGGTGATGAACGCAGCTCCTCTGGCACCTCTGCAGCCTCCATGAGACCAACAACCTCTTACAGGAAAGCTCTTCATGTTTAAAGTCTTCAAAAACAATACCATTGAGAGGAGGTAAATGCACTTTTTTTCTCCAGAAGAGCTGAGTGTAAAGCAAATCATAGGATTTTAGCAGCTATAGCAACTGCTTTTGGTCCATATAACTGTGTGAAGGATGCCTCACTGATCTTTTTCACAAGACAGCATTTAGTTAATACACACCACAGGAGATTGCTCATGGCACCATGATTACTTTGGAGCTGGTATCACACTACTGATTTCACACATGCTTATCTTGGTGCATTCATTGACTGGTCCTCAGACCATGCAACTCCCTCAAGGATATTAACTGTTTTGATAAAAGGCATCTGGTAAGAGGGCAATGGCAGGGACTAACCAGGCCAGGATTCTTCCATGCTGAGAACACTTGCAGATGCGAAAAGCATCTTTGTTTTTTTTAATAAACCAGGACTCAAATGATTGCAAGAGATAATTTTCTAATTACACCTAATTCTTACCACTGATAGAAACAATTCCCACCAAACAGAAAGCACAATGTACAAGTGGATACTGAGGAGTAATTTATCTCTCAATCTTACCTATTTTCTTTAAATAAATCATGATTTTTCCATTAATTAGTCAATGCAGGCTTCTGAATAACAAGTCTCTATATGTATTTGCCATTCTAAATTTGCAGTACCATATTAAAAAGGTTGAAGCCTAGTCCTTTTTTTCTCTCTAATTTTCTCTCCAATTGCTGTCAGTCTTTACAGCCTCTTGGCAGGTGGCTCCTACCCACACAAGTAGTGACTGCAGCTAAACTAACTGAAACATTGCCTTCAAATGAAGGAATACAAGAAATTGTAGAAAAACCTATTCTGACTTTTGAAAACCATGTTTCAAAGAGCTTTGGTTTTGAAAGAGACAGAAATTCTTGATCTATTTCAAAAAGGAACAAATTCTGAATTTATTTTTCTCCCATAATCAAACATTTAGCCAAACAAATGTCATTGGTCCCACCAGGATCCCCATGGCACTCCCATGAATTAAGACATGTTTGGTATGGTCCTTCAAGACCAGGATCTCATGAATTTTTATTTTTTTTCCAGAACTACCTCAGCTACAGTTTTATTGCTATTGAAAGCAATGAGAAAAGTTAATCTGGTTCAAGGATGGGTTTTGTGCAATGTCCTTCTGTAAGCTGCCATTGCCAAAGGAAGTTGGGGACTGTCCTAGTGAAGGGACACCCACTCTAGGCTGGACAACAGCTCAGGTCAGCACGCCTAGATCCATGGCTGCCCCCTGTCTCCTCATTTCCTCCCTGTCTCCAAGTGCCCAGGAGAGCTGCTGCTTCCCATCCTTGCTCTCTGGCATGCTACTTCGTGCTGTGTTTCTGCAATCGCTGCATTTTGTGGCTGCTGCAAAAATCCAGGGGGGCTTAAAGTCTGACATCAGTAAAACTGTGCTGTGGCAGTATGCTACATATCTTCAAAACATTTACATTTGCCAGATATCCAAATATCATAGGCTCTAGGAAAGCATCAGTGTCTCTGTCCTCAGGCGGGCAGATGAAAACTTTCTAATCGACGTTATCCTGCTGCCTTGCTTGTCTAGTAGCAGCCAGCCCAGAATAACCAAGACTGCAGAAATTACTCACCATCTGATCCAGTGCACCTTGAAGGAAATTTGCCTTTTGCTATGTGGAAGAATCGGAACATTCAGCCTTATTAATCATTCTTTAAAATAAATTTCTAGTGCCAGAAGGTCTTACGGTGGGTAACAAAGAATTCGTACTGAGTAAAATTTAGATGTTTCCAAGAAGAATGAAAACATGTGTTCAGACAGGACAAGAAGTGTTCAGACAGGATGAGAAGTAGCATGATATTTTATTACCCACCCTAGCAAATAATTCAGCTGAAAGAACTCTTGAAATGTATGTGCAAATTTTACCCCATAGTACTCACTACAAGAAGGACATGGAGGTGCTGGAACGTGTCCAGAGAAGGGCAACAAAGCTGTTGAATGGTCTCAAGCACAAGTCCTATGAGGATCGGCTGAGAGAACTGGGGTTGTTTAGCCTGGAGAAAAGGAGGCTGAGGGGAGACCTTATTGCTCTCTACAACTACCTGAAAGGAGGTTGTGGAGAGGTGGGGGTCAGTCATTAAACCAAGTGACAAGTGATAGGACAAGAGGAAATGGCCTCAAGTTGCATCAAGGGAAGTTTAGATTGGGTATTAGGAAGAGCTTCTTTACTTAAAGAGTTATCACGCATCAGAATGGGTTGCCCAGGGCAGTGGAGTCCCCATGCCTGAATGTATTTACGAGTTGTCTAGACATAGTGCTTAGGGACATGGTTTAGTCAGGGACTTGTCAGTGTGAGGTTAATGGTTGGACTCGATGATCTTAAAAGGTCTTTTCCAATCTAGGCAATTCTGTGATTCCATAATCATCACTTGAGGAGACAAGTTTTCTTCATGCAGGATATCATTTTGATAGAAAATAAACTGTTTTTCACTACTGATGAATGTAGGATGTGTTGGGTCATATTCCAATTCTTCACTCTCTCAGAACAGTACTATTATGGTTAATCTTTTTACCCAATTTCCCTGTTTTCCCTGAAGTCCCCTGTGCTGTAAAGTAAGAGTTATCCACCTGATTTTAAATTGGTTGTTTACAGGACTGGATTAATTGTGGAAGAGCAAGTTCTTTGCTTAAGCTGCCAACATCTGAAGAAAGCCCTGAAGATAAATGAGCTGTCGCAATTCCCCTAGGGCAAGATGGGACCTTTCCTTTCTTGCTTCTTTTCTTGCTGTTTTCGGGAAGGGTGCAACTGGGGCATTTGTTTGCATCACCTTATTGCAGCAGACCCTTGGGGAAGAGGACTGGCAGGGGTGTGGCTGTAAGGAAGTGCGTGACAGATCCCGATGCACAGCGGGTCAGACATCTGCAGGTTGGATAACACCCTGGTCTCCAGTAAGCAGCTCTGCTGTTACCCTGTAACCGCAAAAGGAGAGATCTTGCATTGCTCTTCTTCATCGGAGCCAGTTCATACACAAAGAGAGGGGAATTTCACTGTAATGTTTCAGAAATCCTTAGAAGTGGTTGATCTTCCATTTTCTCATTGAGTGCAACAATTATTTTTGAACACATGGGCTAGTCCTACTGTAAATATTAACTCTTAAAAATCAATAATTTGACTTCAGCAAATTCCTTTTATTGCCAGCTTATTGTAATAATACTTATGCTATTCTTTTAACGTGACTGTGGCCACACACCCTGCACAAAACATTGTGGTACTATTTTTATAAGATCTTTCTTTTTAGCAGCCAAAGACATTGGCCCTGCTTTGCACCGATAGTTGCGTAGGGCAGAGTGAAAGAAAAACCCTGCCAAGAATCTGCCTGTTTTAGCTCCAAATTTATTTTCATGCCTTGTAAAGCTAAGTATCATTTGAAGACTATCTCCAAACTCCCAGGAGAGAGGAAAGTGCCTGGTGGCTTGCAAATATAGCCTAGTAAAATGGATGGGATTTTTTTTTACACTCTGTAAACACAAGTACATTGTGCTCAGTTTGCAAACATGCAGCTGCCTACTCACTTTTATTTTTTCAAGCACTACTGCTGGTTTAGACTGGAATGTGGCTAAGCAGTCAAAAGATTTTCTATGTGGGCTGAAGTTTCTCCCAGAATCTGCTTTAAACCACGTGATACAATTCCAGTATGTCTGACAGAACGGTACAGGCCATGTTGGCTGCAACACTGTGAGAAAAGGAAAAAATGAATTCAAGACCATCCTGATGATAACAAGGATAAAGCTTTATAACAGTAACCATAAGAGCCACTGGATAAAGTGTAACTGGCTGTAACCTCAGGCCCATGTCACATTACTACAGCCAGAAAATAAAGATCATTTTGTTCCCAGTACTTCTGTGTGTCAGAACATTATTAAAGACAGATTGCCTTATTTAAAAAGCACAGGATCCCTAAAAATTGAGCAAAAGGCAAGTCCTTTACCAGTGGGGTTCTTACTGCTCGCATCAGAGCTGTTTCTGCCTTTCAGTGGAAAGCTCTGGGGCAGAGATGTCCTTACCAGGAAATCACAAAACAATTGCTTCAGAAACCAAACACATTTATTAAAAAAATGTATTGCCCTACAGCAGTCTTTTTACTCTTAAAACCCATGCACTGACAACAAACTCAGAGCTAGCACAAAAGCCACCTGTGTCTCAGGCTGGCTTTTTGGACAAAGTGCTGCATGTGTCCTGTGGCCAGTTTGGTCAACTGAAGAACAGAGAAGCCTCATGCCTTGCAAATCTTAATGCTAAAGACTTTTTCTCTGGACAAACTATGCCTTTTCTATTAGATTTTCACCTTTCTGCCCTTCCACTGCCACAGCAGTTCCCAGTACAGAGGCAGCAATGTCACAAGGAACAAGCTCTCCTGAATACTACCTGGAAAGATTTATTTCCTCTCGGACTCTCCGCACAGTAATATCACATTAACTGCATCAGAAAACTCAGCATCTTTAAAAACCTCATCAACCACAATCACAATGGCCTTCCAAAGCTGCTTTATGTTACTTCAATAGGAACACAGTAAGTCTCCACACTCTACAGCTATTCACCACTTTGCTGTAAGTAGGACACATTGATTACCTCAGTTAAGATAACTTCATCTAATCGTAATGGGACAGTTATCCCAGTTTTGTGAGTGCCAGCATATTGACTTAATTCATGCCCTCTTATTAGTTCATGTCATTGTGCTATGCCTGGTACTTGAGAAGCTTTGAAGGGCAGATGCTGAGTTGACTTTTGTATATCGTTTTCCTCTCTCTGAGCTGCCAAAATGGAGATCTGGAAAGTGAATAGTTATTTTCATGCACTCGAAAATGAAGCACACACAGGAAACAATTTCTGGGGAAACAGTAATAGGCAAAAACTATTTGAAAGAATGCACCCCCTCCTGTTTTCAGTTTTTCCAGATGTTGGCCAGGTGTCTTATCCATACATCACTGAGTGGATTAAAGCTCAATTCTGCATACTAGCTATCAAATCATTTGCAGATATCCTCTAGATCATACAGCGCTCCTACATCCACCTGGAAATTCCTCGCAGGAGTAGGTTTGAGTGTTGCTCACTTCAAGTCCACACCAGGTTCTCACTCTTTTATCTTTCATTTCTTTGTCCTTTGTTTAAGAATGTCTTCATGAAAATTGTGAAGAATTTTCCAAATGTGTGTTTTCATTTGTCTCTCTCTCTCCCCTCCTCCAGAAGTTACTTCTTTTGTGTTCAGAGAAGATTCATATTGGAAGGAATGGGAGGAAAAAATTTCTGCCAACACGTTCAGAAGGGGAACTGGCCTCTAGTATTAGAAGTAGCATGAGGATAAGGCAGAGCAGAGAATTGCTGTACAGAAGTCAAAACTTTCTTGCTTTTCTGTCATTTTGCAATCATTGCCACCACCTACAATGGAAGCACTAAAGCTCCAGAAAAAAAAACTGCGGCATTGCAGGGAGTGTTTCAACATCTCATAGTGGTCTCTGCTTTCAAAATTTGTTTCCTTACTTATTCTGATCTTAAACTCTCCATAATAGCTTATTATTGCAAAGTGGCATCATACTAACTTCACCAAAGTTCACCCATCACCACCAGGTCATTGTTTATCTTTCTCCCTTGCCTTGAACTTGGCTGCTTGCTACAGTCACTATTCCAGCTGGTTGAGTCTGAGTGTTGCTGAAATATCCTTAATGTCTGTTTTGATTTCATATCTGTTACGCACAACAGAGTACTACCCAAATACAATCTGTTTACAAAAACTGTTGCCTCACTTATTGTATCTCTAGGCTTGAATTAGCTGATGTGCCATTTGCCGTTCAGTAACTTCTGCAAGTGTCCTTCAGCAGAATGCATGTAGTTTGAACAAAACTGTGGGACAAAAAGAACAAAAATCTAATGGTTGCAATTTTACCTTTTGACAAAACTTGGGTGGCAAGCTGTGAAAACGTGCTATTCTTCCTGAGGAGAAAGTACAGATTCAGATAGCCTAGAAAGGACCTGCCCTGAATAAATTCAGGTTAATTGGGGAAAAGTGGAGAATAATTGCTGATGAACAGCTAAAGATAATAGCAGAAAAAAACTGATTTAAAGGACTTTTTCTTTAAAAGACTTGGCCATAAAGACAGAAGTGTCATAGAAAACTTTGAGATTTCCATGTTTTTCACAGATAGGCTGTGTTACTTGTGAAACCCATCCTTTTCTGTTTTGATTATCATTGTGATGAACCTCTCAGACATTTCAGATGGGTTATTTCACCTCTACAATAGTTTTCAGGTCATTACAGGGTAAAGTTTGGGTGATCCACGATGTGTTCTTAGAATTATGTGATGACTGCTTTTGCTTCATTTACAAGACAAAAAAGGTTGCAAAAATCTCTGCTCATTTAAGTTAAAATCCAGAAAGTTACTGATTTCTTTATGCATAAAGACTCACCATGTACTTGCACTCCAGATGACTTATTTTAGATGAAAGGCAACATGTGAGAAAGGACAAATGTCAAAGGCCTCAAGAAGGAATTCACTTCACACATTTCTTCTGGGACAGGCTGTCTCATCTCCGTTGCACAGCATAATGAAGAACCAGACTCCTTATTTCACAAAGGGGCTCACTCTAGACAATGAACAGAGCCCTGCTGTGTAAGGTGTACGTTACACATTGAAAAAGAGACTTTGCCCCAAAGAGCTTGCAGTCACGAAAGATGTATAGTCACAGAAGTATCCTTGTAGCATAAAATTTTGGAAGCTTTTCCAACAGAAAGAAGCAATTTTTCTCAAAAAATATCCTGTCTAAAATAACATTTTCTACCCAGATGTTGTGTTAAAAAACAACGAATGTAATCCAGACCTTGTGGAAGAAAATTCCATAAGGTGTTCAGAAGGCAAAAAAATAACCAGTTACAGCAGTGTTCCGGTATCTGTAAATCATCTCTGGCATGTTTTCCTCTTAGATTTTATGTTGTTGAATCAGCAGTATGCCCTTATTCTGTCATTTTTGTGAGATAAGATTCCTTTCACTGCTTTGAACAATGTGTTCTTATATGAAATGCCGTTACAGGTGTACTAAATAGGCCATGAAATATCCAAGTAGTCTCTTCTCAGATCAGGTGTTTTTACACTTGATTTACCAATCATGATAGACAGATAAATAGATAGATAGATAGACAGACAGACAGACACATTGACAGAGCAACATCATTTAATCTGTATTTTTCATTATTATCTTATTATTCTCCTGTGCTGTGGGACTCTACGAACTTGTTTCAAGGTACTCCTCACTAACTAAGCAGTAATTCAAAATGCCACCCTGTCACATAAGAGGATGCTGCAAAAGTCACAGACATTTTACCCTCTGGATTAGAATTCAAAATGAATGTGTTGTAGATTGCACAGGTGTTGTCTAAGGCTTGAGGTCTCTCAGGTAAAACAGCTTACTTAAAAAACGTACTTGGCACTAATTTGGACTTCATAAAAATATTCATCAAGTATTTTATGCAGGAATTCCACATAAATTTGGCTTCAGATAATGGAAAATATTCTAAAAAGTCTAAAGTATCTGAAAATGGGTTAACAGTACCACATGGCCTCAGAGTTTCTTAAGTGGTCTATATTGCCATAGGATTTTACATCCTGGAAGAGTCCAAAATAATTTTAGAAATTATGGGATAATTCTTGACTCTTTGGTCTGAGGACCTTTTAGCCAATATTATTTAGCATTTACTCTAGCCACATACCTAAAGAATCCCTACATGAAAACTGGCCATTTGTGAGGCGACACACATAGGAAAACTCAGTATAATACAAGAATGTCATGCCCTGTTGAATAACTAGGAAGAATACAATAATCAATACAATAGCCCACATGGAAATAAGAGTAACACAACAGGGAAAATAATCCTGGCAACAGAATTTCTTATTTTAAATTAAATTACATTGATCTGAATGGATAGACTCTGGAAGTGTTGGCACTCACTGTGCTGAGTGTGGAGGCTGGAAGACTGATTTGATCCTGTAGAGGTGGCCATTACGTTACTCTCCCGACATTTCATAGCACTGGTTGACTAGTTCATTGAGGTCAGCTGAAAAATGATACCCAAAGAAGCTGCAAATTAGTACAAACACTTCAGTTTGCTTTACAGTCAGCTGCAAATGCTGAGTGCAGAGATCCTGTGTGGGATCATTAACCAAGAAGTATAGAAATTTTTCATTAAGCCAGAAAAAAACCTAAGGATTGACTTTGAGCTTCTGAAAATGTTTTTTGGAGAAGCTGTTGTTTTGAGTGCAGTTTTGTGACTACCAGACCATTAAAATGACTTTGAACAACAGCAGTACTGCGTCAGCTGGTACCATGATGGAAAAGCAGTCAGCAATTGCATTACTCATGAGACAGTTCACTCTGCAAATCAACCAAAGCACAGCCTGGGCCTGATTAAATTTTAAAATTTAGAACATTAATTTGAAATTCTGAACAAAAGCAGACGCAATCACCCTCATAGCACTTCAGAATCTGATGGAAAGTCTGTTTTCCTGTGTTGTCAAATAGGAATACTTGGGAAAAAAAAAAAAAAGTGAAACTTTATTTGACATTCAAAATGTTTTCAGTTGAGGGGTTTGGTTTTCCAATTTAAGAACTTTCCAAAGGGGTACTCCCCAGGCTAGCACCAGCCATCCTGAATCACTACCTCAGCCTCGGGCTCTGTTAGGCTTCAGCTACAAAACATCTAGGGAACTGCTTCCCTTCAACACCGACTAGACAGAGGCCAGACCTCCTTCCCCCCCACAACCTCCTTTTCTGCCTCTTTCTAACTCTATTCACTAGGCAATATATATATAACCATCTGATGAATGATAGCTTTTATCCCACTATCAGATCCAGAGGTTATTGGGATCCTGCCCACAACTACTAACTAAAAGGGTATTTTCTAAAAATGAAGAGGGCCTCACATGGCAGAGCCACAGTCTGGAGCGTTAGCAGGTACTGGAGCACAAGGGCTATCTTTTGCTGCTATGAAAAGTTCTGGCCCATGCCTACCTACACTGGTACTATATATTATTTTATTGCTTTTCCTTTGCTTGTGAAACTCTGTTCACTTTACAGCCATGCAAGCTGCAACAAAGCTCTGCTCATATAATAATCCAGCTGCATCCCACTATGACAGTAATCCAAAAATCTAAGACCTCAAAACTTCATCAGCCCTTGCCAGATTTTCCCTCGCCCTTCCTGGGTTAGTACTGCAGCCAGTTAAAACCACATTGAAATTACCTTTTAAACATGCCTTTAGGCACAGAGCTAAAGGTTTGGCAAAGCTCATCCCGTTCTTAATGCTCTAATGCCATATTATTACTACTCACTGAAAAGCTTAATGCATTTAAACTTAACCATCATGCCAAAATACACTGACGTTATTTAAGAGTTTGCCATATAATTTGAACTGATTGCATATTTATTGTTGAAGCAGTCTCAAACCGTAAAGCCTTCTGGTTTCCTCAGAAGCACTTATTCCTCTCACGCTTTGATAGTCTCTTCCTACGCAATTGTTATTCACAGCAGGCTTCAGGGAATTCTTTATTTAATAGAGAATATTTACATTTCTTCCATCTTCCATCACTGAAGTTTTAAATCTGGGGTTCAGAGATTTTTATGCTAAAAAAGTAACGACAATCTGCTGCAGCAAAAGATCTGATCCTTGTGTTTCAACACACTTCACCCCTGGCATGCCCCAAGGAGAAGAGGTGCCTGTACAACTGCATTTTGGGATGTGTTTATACATGCATCGCTAAAAGATGATCCCCTTTCTTTGTGGAAGCTGTTAAGAACAGTGCGAGCTGCAACAGATATCTTCTAGGGATACTTCTTTAATTCCTGATGCCATTTTTTATTTGAAAGAAAGCTACTGAAAAACTGGCTAACTGTCAATGGCCAGCCATTCTTTAAAAAAAAACCCCCATCAAATATCTGAAATAGAAAGATGTATGTTCACACAAGATGAGAACATACAAGAGAAGTCCTGGTATTTGTATGAATAAATCTTTTTAGCACATGTAACATTTCGCTTAAGCTCCTCTTTGTCCTCGTTTTGATACATTTTTTGCACTTCTGAGGCAAATTCACTAGCAATGAGTGCAACCACAGAAAGATGCACTTCTTGCTGCAATTATAATAGATCAAATACTGATAAATACCAGCTACACCATTAGACTACACTTGGGTAGCATCCAGTGACAGCAGGTCCCTGCAAACCATCCAGTAGCATCTTTCCAGTTGATCCAGTCTCTCACAAAGGTGCTCCCCTATTCTCCCTGAGTTTATTTTTCCATATATCCCAGAACATCCAAGAACTGCTGACTGCTGGATGCCCTTTCCCCATCTACTTTCAGGAAAGGCTTCTTTTCACTGAATTATTCTACTAGCTTATCTATTTGAAATACTCCAAAGTAACCTAACTTGAAATAACATCGAAACACAGCAGTGCCTCATATCACAGACACAAAAATAACTCTACTATGGCAAAGACAGACACGTTCAATAATATATCTTCTTCACTCACTCAGAAAGGCCTCCATTTGGCAGTGTGGTGAAGGAGAGAGATACAGTCTGCAGTCAGCAAGAACAAGATCAGGTCTCAAGTGCCCACTGTCAGTTCACGCAGAGGTAAATCGCAGAAGGGAAAAGTGTGCTTTGTTACGCTAAAGCTCTCCAGCTGGCCTCTTCGAAAGAAGACCAAGAGAAGCATTTGACCCTCTGTGTATTTAACAGGATCTGTGCCAGGAAAAAAAAAAAAAAAAAGAGAGCCCACACACAGTCCGCAAATTTATCAAGTACATATCTTTCAAGAAGTTAAAAACAGTGAGTCTTTCTTGGGCGACAACTGTGTCTATGTTGCAAATCATCTCTTCCACAACCAAATATGTTGAAGAATTCACATTTCTTTTTATTCAAGCATGTAGCTTTGTCTGTGCCCTGTAAATGGCCAGCTCACAAACTGCCACAAAGCCACCAAATCGGTTTAGTTTTCTTTAAAACCACCAATCAAGTAGACTATACTATACATGCGAATCTCGTTATGATACGCCTTGTGCAAAAGTGAGATTATGAAAGAGTTAAACACCAAGGCCTTTAATTTCTCTGGATATTCCACTAATGGCGAAGTAAAATACA